>NW_026138007.1:0-50734 GCF_019393585.1 Leptopilina boulardi
TTTTGTGCAAGAAATTGCAATAAAATAGTCTGCCTAAGAAAAATTGAATTTTTTTGAAAATTTTTTTTTTTCGCAAATCGCTTTAATGGTCATAAAATTGGTGTTCCTCTACTCGGATCGGGCTGTCTATTTTTTTCCACACTTTTAGGTGTATTCTAGTTATCATAGAAATATGTTTGTACAAACTAAAAGTACATTTTTCACTGGTTCTCTGAGGGTATTTCTACCGGGTTTTCACCTCAGAAAGGCAGCAAAAATCGTGTACAAGGTATATCTAAGAAAACAAAAAAAGAGGAATATTTTTTTCTAGTTATCAAGGAGATATGTTTGTACAAACTAAAAGTACATTTTTCACTGGTTTTCTGAGGCTATTTCTACCGGCTTTTCTCCTCAGAAAGGCAGAAAAAAATTGTGTACAATCTAAATCTAAGAGAACGAGAAGAAATCTATGATAACTAGAAGAAAATATTCCGACTGCTTTGTTTTCTTAGATGTAACTTATACACAATTTTTGTCTGCCTATTTGAGGTGAAAACCCGGTAGAAATACCCTCAGAGAACCAGTGAAAAATGTACTTTTAGTTTGTACAATCATATTTCCTTGATAACTAGAAAAAAATATTCCTCCTTTTTTGTTTTCTTAGATATACATTGTACACGATTTTTGTCTGCCTTTCTGAGGTGAAAACCCGGTAGAAATACCCTCAGAGATCCAGGGAAAAATATACTTTTAGTTCGTACAAACATATTTCCTTGATAACTAGAAAAAAATATTCCTCCTTTTTTGTTTTCTTAGATATACCATGTACACGATTTTTGTCTGCCTTTCTGAGGTGAAAACCCGGTAGAAATACCCTCAGAGATCCAGTGAAAAATATACTTTTAGTCTGTACAAACATATTTCCTTGATAACTATAAAAAAATATTCCTCCTTTTTTGTTTTCTTAGATATACATTGTACTCGATTTTTGTCTGCCTTTCTGAGGTGAAAACCCGGTAGAAATACTCTCACAGAACCAGTGAAAAATGTACTTTTAGTTTGTACAATCATATTTCCTTGATAACTAGAAGAAAATATTCCTGCTTTTTTTTTTCTTAGATATAACTTGTACACAATTTTTGTCTGCCTTTCTAAGGTGAAAAGCCGGTAGAAATACCCTCAGAGAACCAGTGAAAAATGTACTTTTAGTTTGTACAAACATATTTCTATGGTAACTAGAAGAAAATATTCCGGCTTTTTTGTTCTCTTACATATAGCTTGTACACATTTTTTGTCTGCCTTTCTGAGGTGAAAACCCGGTAGAAATACCCTCAGAGAACCAGTGAAAAATGTACTTTTAGTTTGTACAATCATATTTCTATGGTAACTAGAAAAAAATATTCCGGCTTTTTTGTTCTCTTACATATAGCTTGTACACATTTTTTGTCTGCCTTTTTGAGGTGAAAACCCGGTAGAAATACCCTCAGAGATCCAGTGAAAAATATACTTTTAGATTGTACAAACATATTTCCTTGATAACAAGAAGAAAATAATCCGGCTTTTTTGTTCTCTTACATATAGCTTGTACACATTTTTTGTCTGCCTTTTTGAGGTGAAAACCCGGTAGAAATACCCTTAGAGATCCAGTGAAAAATATACTTTTAGTTTGTACAAACATACTTCCTTGATAACTAGAAGAAAATATTCCGGCTTTTTTGTTCTCTTACATATAGCTTGTACACATTTTTTGTCTGCCTTTCTGAGGTGAAAACCCGGTAGAAATACCCTCAGAGAACCAGTGAAAAATGTACTTTTAGTTTGTACGATCATATTTCCTTGATAACTAGAAGAAAATATTCCTGCTTTTTTTTCTTAGATATAACTTGTACACACTTTTTGTCTGCCTTTCTGAGGTGAAAACCCGGTAGAAATACCCTCAGAGATCCAGTGAAAAATATACTTTTAGATTGTACAAACATATTTCCTTGATAACTAGAAGAAAATATTCCGGCTTTTTTGTTCTCTTACATATAGCTTGTACAAATTTTTTGTCTGCCTTTCTGAGGTGAAAACCCGGTAGAAATAGCTACAGAGATCCAGTGAAAAATATACTTTTAGATTGTACAAACATATTTCCTTGATAACTAGAAGAAAATATTCCGGCTTTATTGTTCTCTTACATATAGCATGTACACATTTTTTGTCTGCCTTTCTGAGGTGAAAACCCGGTAGAAATACCTTCAGAGAACCTGTGACAAATGTACTTTAGTTTGTACAAACATATTTCCTTGATAACTAGAAGAAAATATTCCGGCTATTTTGTTCTCTTACATATAGCTTGTACACATTTTTTGTCTGCCTTTCTGAGGTGAAAACCCGGTAGAAATACCCTCAGAGAACCAGTGAAAAATGTACTTTTAGTTTGTACAATCATATTTCCTTGATAACTAGAAAAAAATATTCCTCCTTTTTTGTTTTCTTAGATATACCTTTACACGATTTTTGTCTGCCTTTCTGAGGTGAAAAGCCGGTAGAAATACCCTCAGAGAACCAGTGAAAAATGTACTTTTAGTTTGTACAATCATATTTCCTTGATAACTAGAAAAAAATATTCCTCCTTTTTTGTTTTCTTAGATATACCTTGTACACGATTTTTGTCTGCCTTTCTGAGGTGAAAACCCGGTAGAAATACCCTCAGAGATCCAGGGAAAAATATACTTTTAGTTCGTACAAACATACTTCCTTGATAACTAGAAGAAAATATTCCGGCTTTTTTGTTCTCTTACATACAGCTTGTACACATTTTTTGTCTGCCTTTCTGAGGTGAAAACCCGGTAGAAATACCCTCACAGAACCAGTGTAAAATGTACTTTTATTTTGTACAATCATATTTCCTTGATAACTAGAAAAAAATATTCCTCCTTTTTTGTTTACTTAGATATAACTTGTACACGATTTTTGTCTGCCTTTCTAAAGTGAAAAGCCGGTAGAAATACCCTCTGAGAACCAGTGAAAAATGTACTTTTAGTTTGTACAAACATATTTCGTTGATAACTAGAAAAAAATATTCCGGCTGGTTTGTTTTCTTAGATGTAACTTGTACACAATTTTTGTCTGCCTTTCTGAGGTGAAAAGCCGGTAGAAATACCCTCAGAGAACCCGTGAAAAATATACATTTAGTTTGTACAAACATATTTCCTTGATAACTAGAAAAAAATATTCCGGCTTTTTTGTTCTCTTACATATAGCTTGTACACATTTTTTGTCTGCCTTTCTGAGGTGAAAACCCGGTAGAAATACCCTCAGAGATGCAGGGAAAAATATACTTTTATTTCGTACAAACATATTTCCTTGATAACTAGAAGAAAATATTCCGGCTTTTTTGTTCTCTTACATATAGCTTGTACACATTTTTTGTCTGCCTTTCTGAGGTGAAAACCCGGTAGAAATACCCTCAGAGAACCTGTGACAAATGTACTTTTAGTTTGTACAAACATATTTCGTTGATAACTAGAAAAAAATATTTCGGCTGCTTTGTTTTCTTAGATGTAACTTGTACACAATTTTTGTCTGCCTTTCTGAGGTGAAAAGCCGGTAGAAATACTTTCAGAGAACCCGTGAAAAATATACATTTAGTTTGTACAAACATATTTCCTTGATAACTAGAAAAAAATATTCCTCCTTTTTTGTTTTCTTAGATATACATTGTACACGATTTTTGTCTGCCTTTCTGAGGTGAAAACCCAGTAGAAATACCCTCTGAGATCTAGTGAAAAATATACTTTTAGATTGTACAAACATATTTCCTTGATAACTAGAAGAAAATATTCCGGCTTTTTTGTTCTCTTACATATAGCTTGTACACATTTTTTGTCTGCCTTTCTGAGGTGAAAACCCGGTAGAAATACCTTCAGAGAACCTGTGACAAATGTACATTTAGTTTGTACAAACATATTTCGTTGATAACTAGAAAAAAATATTCCAGCTGCTTTGTTTTCTTAGATGTAACTTGTACACAATTTTTGTCTGCCTTTCTGAGGTGAAAAGCCGGTAGAAATACTTTCAGAGAACCCGTGAAAAATATACATTTAGTTTGTACAAACATATTTCCTTGATAACTAGAAGAAAATATTCCGGCTTTTTTGTTCTCTTACATATAGCTTGTACACATTTTTTGTCTGCCTTTCTGAGGTGAAAACCCTGTAGAAATACCCTCACTGAACCAGTAAAAAATGTACTTTTAGTTTGTACAAACATATTTCTATGGTAACTAGAAGAAAATATTTCGGCTTTTTTGTTCTCTTACATATAGCTTGTACACATTTTTTGTCTGCCTTTCTGAGGTGAAAACCCGGTAGAAATACCCTCAGAGATCCAGTGAAAAATATACTTTTAGATTGTACAAACATATTTCCTTGATAACAAGAAGAAAATAATCCGGCTTTTTTGTTCTCTTACATATAGCTTGTACACATTTTTTGTCTGCCTTTCTGAGGTGAAAAACCGGTAGAAATACCCTCAGAGAACCAGTGAAAAATGTACTTTTAGTTTGTACGATCATATTTCCTTGATAACTAGAAGAAAATATTCCTACCTTGTCGTCCTCTTAGATTTAGCTTGTACACAATTTTTGTCTGCCTTTCTGAGGTGAAAACCCGGTAGAAATACCCTGAGAGAACCAGTGAAAAATGTACTTTTAGTTTGTACAATCATATTTCCTTGATAACTAGAAAAAAATATTTCTCCTTTTTTGTTTTCTTAGAGTTACCTTGTACACGATTTTTGTCTGCCTTTCTGAGGTGAAAACCCGGTAGAAATACCCTCAGAGAACCTGTGACAAATGTACTTTTAGTTTGTACAAACATATTTCGTTGATAACTAGAAAAAAATATTCCGGCTGCTTTGTTTTCTTAGATGTAACTTGTACACAATTTTTGTCTGCCTTTCTGAGGTAAAAAGCCGGTAGAAATACTTTCAGAGAACCCGTGAAAAATATACATTTAGTTTGTACAAACATATTTCCTTGATAACTAGAAAAAAATATTCCTCCTTTTTTGTTTTCTTAGATATACATTGTACACGATTTTTGTCTGCCTTTCTGAGGTGAAAACCCAGTAGAAATACCCTCTGAGATCTAGTGAAAAATATACTTTTAGATTGTACAAACATATTTCCTTGATAACTAGAAGAAAATATTCCGGCTTTTTTGTTCTCTTACATATAGCTTGTACACATTTTTTGTCTGCCTTTCTGAGGTGAAAACCCGGTAGAAATACCTTCAGAGAACCTGTGACAAATGTACATTTAGTTTGTACAAACATATTTCGTTAAAAACTAGAAAAAAATATTCCAGCTGCTTTGTTTTCTTAGATGTAACTTGTACACAATTTTTGTCTGCCTTTCTGAGGTGAAAAGCCGGTAGAAATACTTTCAGAGAACCCGTGAAAAATATACATTTAGTTTGTACAAACATATTTCCTTGATAACTAGAAGAAAATATTCCGGCTTTTTTGTTCTCTTACATATAGCTTGTACACATTTTTTGTCTGCCTTTCTGAGGTGAAAACCCTGTAGAAATACCCTCACTGAACCAGTAAAAAATGTACTTTTAGTTTGTACAAACATATTTCTATGGTAACTAGAAGAAAATATTTCGGCTTTTTTGTTCTCTTACATATAGCTTGTACACATTTTTTGTCTGCCTTTCTAAGGTGAAAACCCGGTAGAAATACCCTCAGAGATCCAGTGAAAAATATACTTTTAGATTGTACAAACATATTTCCTTGATAACAAGAAGAAAATAATCCGGCTTTTTTGTTCTCTTACATATAGCTTGTACACATTTTTTGTCTGCCTTTCTGAGGTGAAAAACCGGTAGAAATACCCTCAGAGAACCAGTGAAAAATGTACTTTTAGTTTGTACGATCATATTTCCTTGATAACTAGAAGAAAATATTCCTACCTTGTCGTCCTCTTAGATTTAGCTTGTACACAATTTTTGTCTGCCTTTCTGAGGTGAAAACCCGGTAGAAATACCCTGAGAGAACCAGTGAAAAATGTACTTTTAGTTTGTACAATCATATTTCCTTGATAACTAGAAAAAAATATTTCTCCTTTTTTGTTTTCTTAGAGTTACCTTGTACACGATTTTTGTCTGCCTTTCTGAGGTGAAAACCCGGTAGAAATACCCTCAGGGAATCAGTGAAAAATGTACTTTTAGTTTGTACAATCATATTCCTTGATAACTAGAAGAAAATATTCCTGCTTTTTTTTTCTTAGATATAACTTGTACACAATTTTTGTCTGCCTTTCTGAGGTGAAAACCCGGTAGAAATAGCCTCAGAGAACCAGTGAAAAATGTACTTTTATTTTGTACAAACATATTTCTATGATAACTAGAAGAAAATATTCCGGCTTTTTTGTTCTCTTACATATAGCTTGTACACATTTTTTGTCTGCCTTTCTGAGGTGAAAACCCGGTAGAAATACCCTTAGAGAACCTGTAACAAATGTACTTTTAGTTTGTACAAACATATTTCGTTGATAACTAGAAAAAAATATTCCGGCTGCTTTGTTTTCTTAGATGTAACTTGTACACAATTTTTGTCTGCCTTTCTGAGGTGAAAAGCCGGTAGAAATACTTTCAGAGAACCCGTGAAAAATATACATTTAGTTTGTACAAACATATTTCCTTGATAACTAGAAAAAAATATTCCTCCTTTTTTGTCTTCTTAGATATACATTGTACACGATTTTTGTCTGTCTTTCTGAGGTGAAAACCCAGTAGAAATACCCTCTGAGATCCAGTGAAAAATATACTTTTAGATTGTACAAACATATTTCCTTGATAACTAGAAGAAAATATTCCGGCTTTTTTGTTCTCTTACATATAGCTTGTACACATTTTTTGTCTGCCTTTCTGAGGTGAAAACCCGGTAGAAATACCCTCACAGAACCAGTGAAAAATGTACTTTTAATTTGTACAATCATATTTCTATGGTAACTAGAAAAAAATATTCCGGCTTTTTTGTTCTCTTACATATAGCTTGTACACATTTTTTGTCTGCCTTTCTGAGGTGAAAACCCGGTAGAAATACCCTCACAGAATCAGTGTAAAATGTACTTTTAGTTTGTACAATCATATTTCTATGGTAACTAGAAAAAAATAATCCGGCTTTTTTGTTCTCTTACATATAGCTTGTACACATTTTTTGTCTGCCTTTTTGAGGTGAAAACCCGGTAGAAATACCCTCAGAGATCCAGTGAAAAATATACTTTTAGTTTGTACAAACATACTTCCTTGATAACTAGAAGAAAATATTCCGGCTTTTTTGTTCTCTTACATATAGCTTGTACACATTTTTTGTCTGCCTTTCAGAGGTGAAAACCCGGTAGAAATACCCTCAGAGATCCAGTGAAAAATATACTTTTAGATTGTACAAACATATTTCCTTGATAACTAGAAGAAAATATTCCGGCTTTTTTGTTCTCTTACATATAGCTTGTACAAATTTTTTGTCTGCCTTTCTGAGGTGAAAACCCGGTAGAAATACCCTCAGAGAACCAGTGAAAAATGTACTTTTAGTTTGTACAATCATATTTCCTTGATAACTAGAAAAAAATATTCCTCCTTTTTTGTTTTCTTAGATATACCTTGTACACGATTTTTGTCTGCCTTTCTGAGGTGAAAAGCCGGTAGAAATACCCTCAGAGAACCAGTGAAAAATGTACTTTTAGTTTGTACAATCATATTTCCTTGATAACTAGAAAAAAATATTCCTCCTTTTTTGTTTTCTTAGATATACCTTGTACACGATTTTTGTCTGCCTTTCTGAGGTGAAAAGCCGGTAGAAATACCCTCAGAGAACCAGTGAAAAATGTACTTTTAGTTTGTACAATCATATTTCCTTGATAACTAGAAAAAAATATTCCTCCTTTTTTGTTTTCTTAGATATACCTTGTACACGATTTTTGTCTGCCTTTCTGAGGTGAAAACCCGGTAGAAATACCCTCAGAGATCCAGGGAAAAATATACTTTTAGTTCGTACAAACATATTTCCTTGATAACTAGAAGAAAATATTCCGGCTTTTTTGTTCTCTTACATATTGCTTGTACACATTTTTTGTCTGCCTTTCTGAGGTGAAAACCCGGTAGAAATACCCTCAGAGAACCAGTGAAAAATGTACTTTTAGTTTGTACAATCATATTTCCTTGATAACTAGAAAAAAATATTCCTCCTTTTTTGTTTTCTTAGATATACCTTGTACACGATTTTTGTCTGCCTTTCTGAGGTGAAAACCCGGTAGAAATACCCTCAGAGATCCAGGGAAAAATATACTTTTAGTTCGTACAAACATATTTCCTTGATAACTAGAAGAAAATATTCCGGCTTTTTTGTTCTCTTACATATAGCTTGCACACATTTTTTGTCTGCCTTTCTGAGGTGAAAACCCGGTAGAAATACCCTCAGAGAACCTGTGACAAATGTACTTTTAGTTTGTACAAACATATTTCGTTGATAACTAGACAAAAATATTCCGGCTGCTTTGTTTTCTTAGATGTAACTTGTACACAATTTTTGTCTGCCTTTCTGAGGTGTAAAGCCGGTAGAAATACTTTCAGAGAACCCGTGAAAAATATACATTTAGTTTGTACAAACATATTTCCTTGATAACTAGAAAAAAATATTCCTCCTTTTTTGTCTTCTTAGATATACATTGTACACGATTTTTGTCTGCCTTTCTGAGGTGAAAACCCAGTAGAAATACCCTCAGAGATCCAGTGAAAAATATACTTTTAGATTGTACAAACATATTTCCTTGATAACTAGAAGAAAATATTCCGGCTTTTTTGTTCTCTTACATATAGCTTGTACACATTTTTTGTCTGCCTTTCTGAGGTGAAAACCCGGTAGAAATACCCTCAGAGATCCAGGGAAAAATATACTTTTAGTTCGTACAAACATATTTCCTTGATAACTAGAAGAAAATATTCCGGCTTTTTTGTTCTCTTACATATAGCTTGTACACATTTTTTGTCTGCCTTTCTGAGGTGAAAACCCGGTAGAAATACCCTCACAGAATCAGTAAAAAATGTACTTTTAGTTTGTACAATCATATTTCCTAGATAACTAGAAAAAAATATTCCGGCTTTTTTGTTCTCTTACATATAGCTTGTACACATTTTTTGTCTGCCTTTCTGAGGTGAAAACCCGGTAGAAATACCCTCAGGGAATCAGTGAAAAATGTACTTTTAGTTTGTACAAACATATTTCTATGGTAACTAGAAGTAAATGTTCCGGCTTTTTTGTTCTCTTACATATAGCTTGTACACATTTTTTGTCTGCCTTTCTGAGGTGAAAACCCGGTAGAAATACCCTCAGAGAACCAGTGAAAAATGTAATTTTAGTTTGTACAATCATATTCCTTGATAACTAGAAGAAAATATTCCTGCTTTTTTTTTCTTAGATATAACTTGTACACAATTTTTGTCTGCCTTTCTGAGGTGAAAACCCGGTAGAAATAGCCTCAGAGAACCAGTGAAAAATGTGCTTTTATTTTGTACAAACATATTTCTATGATAACTAGAAGAAAATATTCCGGCTTTTTTGTTCTCTTACATATAGCTTGTACACATTTTTTGTCTGCCTTTCTGAGGTGAAAACCCTGTAGAAATACCCTCACAGAACCAGTGAAAAATGTACTTTTATTTTGTACAATCATATTTCGTTGATAACTAGAAAAAAATATTCCGGCTGCTTTGTTTTCTTAGATGTAACTTGTACACAATTTTTGTCTGCCTTTCTGAGGTGAAAAGCCGGTAGAAATACTTTCAGAGAACCCGTGAAAAATATACATTTAGTTTGTACAAACATATTTCCTTGATAACTAGAAAAAAATATTCCTCCTTTTTTGTCTTCTTAGATATACATTGTACACGATTTTTGTCTGCCTTTCTGAGGTGAAAACCCGGTAGAAATACCCTCAGAGATCCAGTGAAAAATATACTTTTACATTGTACAAACATATTTCCTTGATAACAAGAAGAAAATATTCCGGCTTTTTTGTTCTCTTACATATAGCTTGTACACATTTTTTGTCTGCCTTTCTGAGGTGAAAACCCTGTAGAAATACCCTCACAGAACCAGTGAAAAATGTACTTTTATTTTGTACAATCATATTTCGTTGATAACTAGAAAAAAATATTCCGGCTGCTTTGTTTTCTTAGATGTAACTTGTACACAATTTTTGTCTGCCTTTCTGAGGTGAAAAGCCGGTAGAAATACTTTCAGAGAACCCGTGAAAAATATACATTTAGTTTGTACAAACATATTTCCTTGATAACTAGAAAAAAATATTCCTCCTTTTTTGTCTTCTTAGATATACATTGTACACGATTTTTGTCTGCCTTTCTGAGGTGAAAACCCGGTAGAAATACCCTCAGAGATCCAGTGAAAAATATACTTTTACATTGTACAAACATATTTCCTTGATAACAAGAAGAAAATAATCCGGCTTTTTTGTTCTCTTACATATAGCTTGTACACATTTTTTGTCTGCCTTTCTGAGGTGAAAACCCGGTAGAAATACCCTCAGAGAACCAGTGAAAAATGTACTTTTAGTTTGTACGATCATATTTCCTTGATAACTAGAAGAAAATATTCCTGCTTTTTTTTTCTTACATATAGCTTGTACACATTTTTTGTCTGCCTTTCTGAGATGAAAACCCGGTAGAAATACCCTCAGAGAACCAGTGAAAAATGTACTTTTAGTTTGTACGATCATATTTCCTTGATAACTAGAAGAAAATATTCCTGCTTTTTTTTTCTTAGATATAACTTGTACACATTTTTTGTCTGCCTTTCTGAGGTGAAAACCCGGTAGAAATACCCTCAGAGATCCAGTGAAAAATATACTTTTAGATTGTACAAACATATTTCCTTGATAACTAGAAGAAAATATTCCGGCTTTTTTGTTCTCTTACATATAGCTTGTACACATTTTTTGTCTGCCTTTCTGAGGTGAAAACCCGGTAGAAATACCCTCAGAGAACTCGTGAAAAATATACATTTAGTTTGTACAAACATATTTCCTTGATAACTAGAAGAAAATATTCCGGCTTTTTTGTTCTCTTACATATACCATCTACACAATTTTTGTCTGCCTTTCTGATGTGAAAACCCGGTAGAAATACCCTCAGAGATCCAGTAAAAAATATACTTTTAGTTCGTACAAACATATTTCCTTAATAACTAGAAGAAAATATTCCGGCTTTTTTGTTTTCTTAGATATATCTTGTACACGATTTTTGTCTGCCTTTCTGAGGTGAAAAGCCGGTAGAAATACCCTCAGAGATCCAGGGAAAAATATACTTTTAGTTCGTACAAACATATTTCCTTGATAACTAGAAGAAAATATTCCGGCTTTTTTGTTCTCTTACATATAGCTTGTACACATTTTTTGTCTGCCTTTCTGAGGTGAAACCCGGTAGAAATACCCTCATAGATCCAGGGAAAAATATACTTTTAGTTCGTACAAACATATTTCCTTGATAACTAGAAGAAAATATTCCGGCTTTTTTGTTCTCTTACATATAGCTTGTACACGATTTTTGTCTGCCTTTCTGAGGTGAAAACCCTGTAGAAATACCCTCAGAGATCCAGGGAAAAATATACTTTTAGTTCGTACAAACATATTTCTATGGTAACTAGAAGAAAATATTCCGGCTTTTTTGTTCTCTTACATATAGCTTGTACACATTTTTTGTCTGCCTTTCTGAGGTGAAAACCCGGTAGAAATACCCTCAGAGAACCAGTGAAAAATGTACTTTTAGTTTGTACAAACATATTTCGTTGATAACTAGAAAAAAATATTCCGGCTTTTTTGTTCTCTTACATATAGCTTGTACACATTTTTTGTCTGCCTTTCTGAGGTTAAAACCCGGTAGAAATACCCTCACAGAACCAGTAAAAAATGTACTTTTAGTTTGTACAATCATATTTCCTAGATAACTAGAAAAAAATATTCCTCCTTTTTTGTTTTCTTAGATATACCATGTACACAATTTTTGTCTGCCTTTCTGATGTGAAAAGCCGGTAGAAATACCCTCAGAGATCCAGTAAAAAATATACTTTTAGTTCGTACAAACATATTTCCTTAATAACTAGAAGAAAATATTCCGGCTTTTTTGTTTTCTTAGATATATCTTGTACACGATTTTTGTCTGCCTTTCTGAGGTGAAAAGCCGGTAGAAATACCCTCAGAGAACCCGTGAAAAATATACATTTAGTTTGTACAAACATATTTCCTTGATAACTAGAAGAAAATATTCCGGCTTTTTTGTTTTCTTACATATAGCTTGTACACATTTTTTGTCTGCCTTTCTGAGGTGAAAACCCGGTAGAAATACCCTCAGAGGACCAGTGAAAAATATACATTTAGTTTGTACAAACAAATGTCTATGATAACTAGAAGAAAATATTCCAGCTTTTTTGTTTTCTTAGATATAACTTGTACACAATTTTTGTATGCCTTTCTGAGGTGAAAACCCGGTAGAAATACCCTCACAGAACCAGTGAAAAATGTACTTTTAATTTGTACAATCATATTTCTATGGTAACTAGAAGAAAATATTCCGGCTTTTTTGTTCTCTTACATATAGCTTGTACACATTTTTTGTCTGCCTTTCTGAGGTGAAAACCCGGTAGAAATACCCTCACAGAACCAGTAAAAAATGTACTTTTAGTTTGTACAATCATATTTCCTAGATAACTATAAAAAAATATTCCTCCTTTTTTGTTTTCTTAGATATACCATGTACACAATTTTTGTCTGCCTTTCTGATGTGAAAATCCGGTAGAAATACCCTCAGAGATCCAGTAAAAAATATACTTTTAGTTCGTACAAACATATTTCCTTAATAACTAGAAGAAAATATTCCGGCTTTTTTGTTCTCTTACATATAGCTTGTACACATTTTTTGTCTGCCTTTCTGAGGTGAAAACCCTGTAGAAATACCCTCACAGAACCAGTGAAAAATGTACTTTTAGTTTGTACAATCATATTTCCTTGATAACTAGAAAAAAATATTCCTCCTTTTTTGTTTTCTTAGATATACCTTGTACACGATTTTTGTCTGCCTTTCTGAGGTGAAAAGCCGGTAGAAATACCCTCAGAGAACCAGTGAAAAATGTACTTTTAGTTTGTACAATCATATTTCTATGGTAACTAGAAAAAAATATTCCGACTTTTTTGTTCTTTTACATATAGCTTGTACACATTTTTTGTCTGCCTTTCTGAGGTGAAAACCCGGTAGAAATACCCTCAGAGATCCAGTGAAAAATATACTTTTACATTGTACAAACATATTTCCTTGATAACTAGAAGAAAATATTCCGGCTTTTTTGTTCTCTTACATATAGCTTGTACAAATTTTTTGTCTGCCTTTCTGAGGTGAAAACCCGGTAGAAATACCCACAGAGATCTAGTGAAAAATATACTTTTAGATTGTACAAACATATTTCCTTGATAACTAGAAGAAAATATTCCGGCTTTTTTGTTCTCTTACATATAGCTTGTACACATTTTTTGTCTGCCTTTCTGAGGTGAAAACCCGGTAGAAATACCCTCAGAGAACCCGTGAAAAATATACATTTAGTTTGTACAATCATATTTCCTTGATAACTAGAAAAAAATATTCCTCCTTTTTTGTTTTCTTAGATATACCATGTACACAATTTTTGTCTGCCTTTCTGATGTGAAAATCCGGTAGAAATACCCTCAGAGATCCAGTAAAAAATATACTTTTAGTTCGTACAAACATATTTCCTTAATAACTAGAAGAAAATATTCCGGCTTTTTTGTTTTCTTAGATATATCTTGTACACGATTTTTGTCTGCCTTTCTGAGGTGAAAAGCCAGTAGAAATACCCTCAGAGAACCCGTGAAAAATATACATTTAGTTTGTACAAACATATTTCCTAGATAACTAGAAAAAAATATTCCTCCTTTTTTGTTTTCTTAGATATACCATGTACACAATTTTTGTCTGCCTTTCTGAGGTGAAAACCCGGTAGAAATACCCTCAGAGGACCAGTGAAAAATATACTTTTAGATTGTACAAACATATTTCCTTGATAACTAGAAGAAAATATTCCGGGTTTTTTGTTCACTTACATATAGCTTGTACAAATTTTTTGTCTGCCTTTCTGAGGTGAAAACCCGGTAGAAATACCCTCAGAGATACAGGGAAAAATATACTTTTAGTTCGTACAAACATATTTCCTTGATAACTAGAAGAAAATATTCCGGCTTTTTTGTTTTCTTAGATATATCTTGTACACGATTTTTGTCTGCCTTTCTGAGGTGAAAAGCCGGTAGAAATACCCTCAGAGAACCCGTGAAAAATATACATTTAGTTTGTACAAACATATTTCCTTGAAAACTAGAAGAAAATATTCCGGCTTTTTTGTTTTCTTAGATATGACTTGTACACAATTTTTGTCTGCCTTTCTGAGGTGAAAACCCGGTAGAAATACCCTCACAGAACCAGTGTAAAATGTACTTTTAGTTTGTACAATCATATTTCTATGGTAACTAGAAAAAAATATTCCGACTTTTTTGTTCTCTTACATATAGCTTGTACACATTTTTTGTCTGCCTTTCTGAGGTGAAAACCCGGTAGAAATACCCTCAGAGATCCAGTGAAAAATATACTTTTACATTGTACAAACATATTTCCTTGATAACAAGAAGAAAATAATCCGGCTTTTTTGTTCTCTTACATATAGCTTGTACACATTTTTTGTCTGCCTTTCTGAGGTGAAAACCCGGTAGAAATACCCTCAGAGAACCAGTGAAAAATGTACTTTTAGTTTGTACGATCATATTTCCTTGATAACTAGAAGAAAATATTCCTGCTTTTTTTTTCTTACATATAGCTTGTACACATTTTTTGTCTGCCTTTCTGAGATGAAAACCCGGTAGAAATACCCTCAGAGAACCAGTGAAAAATGTACTTTTAGTTTGTACGATCATATTTCCTTGATAACTAGAAGAAAATATTCCTGCTTTTTTTTTCTTAGATATAACTTGTACACATTTTTTGTCTGCCTTTCTGAGGTGAAAACCCGGTAGAAATACCCTCAGAGATCCAGTGAAAAATATACTTTTAGATTGTACAAACATATTTCCTTGATAACTAGAAGAAAATATTCCGGCTTTTTTGTTCTCTTACATATAGCTTGTACACATTTTTTGTCTGCCTTTCTGAGGTGAAAACCCGGTAGAAATACCCTCAGAGAACTCGTGAAAAATATACATTTAGTTTGTACAAACATATTTCCTTGATAACTAGAAGAAAATATTCCGGCTTTTTTGTTCTCTTACATATACCATCTACACAATTTTTGTCTGCCTTTCTGATGTGAAAACCCGGTAGAAATACCCTCAGAGATCCAGTAAAAAATATACTTTTAGTTCGTACAAACATATTTCCTTAATAACTAGAAGAAAATATTCCGGCTTTTTTGTTTTCTTAGATATATCTTGTACACGATTTTTGTCTGCCTTTCTGAGGTGAAAAGCCGGTAGAAATACCCTCAGAGATCCAGGGAAAAATATACTTTTAGTTCGTACAAACATATTTCCTTGATAACTAGAAGAAAATATTCCGGCTTTTTTGTTCTCTTACATATAGCTTGTACACATTTTTTGTCTGCCTTTCTGAGGTGAAACCCGGTAGAAATACCCTCATAGATCCAGGGAAAAATATACTTTTAGTTCGTACAAACATATTTCCTTGATAACTAGAAGAAAATATTCCGGCTTTTTTGTTCTCTTACATATAGCTTGTACACGATTTTTGTCTGCCTTTCTGAGGTGAAAACCCTGTAGAAATACCCTCAGAGATCCAGGGAAAAATATACTTTTAGTTCGTACAAACATATTTCTATGGTAACTAGAAGAAAATATTCCGGCTTTTTTGTTCTCTTACATATAGCTTGTACACATTTTTTGTCTGCCTTTCTGAGGTGAAAACCCGGTAGAAATACCCTCAGAGAGCCAGTGAAAAATATACTTTTAGATTGTACAAAAATATTTCCTTGATAACAAGAAGAAAATAATCCGGCTTTTTTGTTCTCTTACATATAGCTTGTACACATTTTTTGTCTGCCTTTCTGAGGTGAAAAGCCGGTAGAAATACCCTCAGAGAACCCGTGAAAAATATACATTTAGTTTGTACAAACATATTTCCTTGATAACTAGAAGAAAATATTCCGGCTTTATTGTTCTCTTACATATAGCTTGTACACATTTTTTGTCTGCCTTTCTGAGGTGAAAACCCGGTAGAAATACCCTCAGGGAATCAGTGAAAAATGTACTTTTAGTTTGTACAAACATATTTCTATGGCAACTAGAAGAAAATGTTCCGGCTTTTTTGTTCTCTTACATATAGCTTGTACACATTTTTTGTCTGCCTTTCTGAGGTGAAAACCCGGTAGAAATACCCTCAGAAAACCAGTGAAAAATGTACTTTTAGTTTGTACAAACATATTTCGTTGATAACTAGAAAAAAATATTCCGGCTTTTTTGTTCTCTTACATATAGCTTGTACACATTTTTTGTCTGCCTTTCTGAGGTTAAAACCCGGTAGAAATACCCTCACAGAACCAGTAAAAAATGTACTTTTAGTTTGTACAATCATATTTCCTAGATAACTAGAAAAAAATATTCCTCCTTTTTTGTTTTCTTAGATATACCATGTACACAATTTTTGTCTGCCTTTCTGATGTGAAAATCCGGTAGAAATACCCTCAGAGATCCAGTAAAAAATATACTTTTAGTTCGTACAAACATATTTCCTTAATAACTAGAAGAAAATATTCCGGCTTTTTTGTTTTCTTAGATATATCTTGTACACGATTTTTGTCTGCCTTTCTGAGGTGAAAAGCCGGTAGAAATACCCTCAGAGAACCCGTGAAAAATATACATTTAGTTTGTACAAACATATTTCCTTGATAACTAGAAGAAAATATTCCGGCTTTTTTGTTTTCTTACATATAGCTTGTACACATTTTTTGTCTGCCTTTCTGAGGTGAAAACCCGGTAGAAATACCCTCAGAGGACCAGTGAAAAATATACATTTAGTTTGTACAAACAAATGTCTATGATAACTAGAAGAAAATATTCCAGCTTTTTTGTTTTCTTAGATATAACTTGTACACAATTTTTGTATGCCTTTCTGAGGTGAAAACCCGGTAGAAATACCCTCACAGAACCAGTGAAAAATGTACTTTTAATTTGTACAATCATATTTCTATGGTAACTAGAAGAAAATATTCCGGCTTTTTTGTTCTCTTACATATAGCTTGTACACATTTTTTGTCTGCCTTTCTGAGGTGAAAACCCGGTAGAAATACCCTCACAGAACCAGTAAAAAATGTACTTTTAGTTTGTACAATCATATTTCCTAGATAACTAGAAAAAAATATTCCTCCTTTTTTGTTTTCTTAGATATACCATGTACACAATTTTTGTCTGCCTTTCTGATGTGAAAATCCGGTAGAAATACCCTCAGAGATCCAGTAAAAAATATACTTTTAGTTCGTACAAACATATTTCCTTAATAACTAGAAGAAAATATTCCGGCTTTTTTGTTCTCTTACATATAGCTTGTACACATTTTTTGTCTGCCTTTCTGAGGTGAAAACCCTGTAGAAATACCCTCACAGAACCAGTGAAAAATGTACTTTTAGTTTGTACAATCATATTTCCTTGATAACTAGAAAAAAATATTCCTCCTTTTTTGTTTTCTTAGATATACCTTGTACACGATTTTTGTCTGCCTTTCTGAGGTGAAAAGCCGGTAGAAATACCCTCAGAGAACCAGTGAAAAATGTACTTTTAGTTTGTACAATCATATTTCTATGGTAACTAGAAAAAAATATTCCGACTTTTTTGTTCTTTTACATATAGCTTGTACACATTTTTTGTCTGCCTTTCTGAGGTGAAAACCCGGTAGAAATACCCTCAGAGATCCAGTGAAAAATATACTTTTACATTGTACAAACATATTTCCTTGATAACTAGAAGAAAATATTCCGGCTTTTTTGTTCTCTTACATATAGCTTGTACAAATTTTTTGTCTGCCTTTCTGAGGTGAAAACCCGGTAGAAATACCCACAGAGATCTAGTGAAAAATATACTTTTAGATTGTACAAACATATTTCCTTGATAACTAGAAGAAAATATTCCGGCTTTTTTGTTCTCTTACATATAGCTTGTACACATTTTTTGTCTGCCTTTCTGAGGTGAAAACCCGGTAGAAATACCCTCAGAGAACCCGTGAAAAATATACATTTAGTTTGTACAATCATATTTCCTTGATAACTAGAAAAAAATATTCCTCCTTTTTTGTTTTCTTAGATATACCATGTACACAATTTTTGTCTGCCTTTCTGATGTGAAAATCCGGTAGAAATACCCTCAGAGATCCAGTAAAAAATATACTTTTAGTTCGTACAAACATATTTCCTTAATAACTAGAAGAAAATATTCCGGCTTTTTTGTTTTCTTAGATATATCTTGTACACGATTTTTGTCTGCCTTTCTGAGGTGAAAAGCCAGTAGAAATACCCTCAGAGAACCCGTGAAAAATATACATTTAGTTTGTACAAACATATTTCCTAGATAACTAGAAAAAAATATTCCTCCTTTTTTGTTTTCTAGATATACCATGTACACAATTTTTGTCTGCCTTTCTGAGGTGAAAACCCGGTAGAAATACCCTCAGAGGACCAGTGAAAAATATACTTTTAGATTGTACAAACATATTTCCTTGATAACTAGAAGAAAATATTCCGGCTTTTTTGTTCACTTACATATAGCTTGTACAAATTTTTTGTCTGCCTTTCTGAGGTGAAAACCCGGTAGAAATACCCACAGAGATCCAGTGAAAAATATACTTTTAGATTGTACAAACATATTTCCTTGATAACTAGAAGAAAATATTCCGGCTTTTTTGTTCTCTTACATATAGCTTGTACACATTTTTTGTCTGCCTTTCTGAGGTGAAAACCCGGTAGAAATACCCTCAGAGAACCCGTGAAAAATATACATTTAGTTTGTACAAACATATTTCCTTGATAACTAGAAAAAAATATTCCTCCTTTTTTGTTTTCTTAGATATACCTTGTACACGATTTTTGTCTGCCTTTCTGAGGTGAAAAGCCGGTAGAAATACCCTCAGAGAACCAGTGAAAAATGTACTTTTAGTTTGTACAATCATATTTCCTTGATAACTAGAAAAAAATATTCCTCCTTTTTTGTTTTCTTAGATATACCATGTACACATTTTTTGTCTGCCTTTCTGAGGTGAAAACCCGGTAGAAATACCCTCAGAGAACCTGTGACAAATGTACTTTTAGTTTGTACAAACATATTTCGTTGATAACTAGAAAAAAATATTCCGGCTGCTTTGTTTTCTTAGATGTAACTTGTACACAATTTTTGTCTGCCTTTCTGAGGTGAAAAGCCGGTAGAAATACTTTCAGAGAACCCGTGAAAAATATACATTTAGTTTGTACAAACATATTTCCTTGATAACTAGAAAAAAATATTCCTCCTTTTTTGTTTTCTTAGATATACCGTGTACACAATTTTTGTCTGCCTATCTGAGGTGAAAACCCGGTAGAAATACCCTCAGAGGACCAGTGAAAAATATACTTTTAGATTGTACAAACATATTTCCTTGATAACTAGAAGAAAATATTTCGGCTTTTTTGTTCTCTTACATATAGCTTGTACAAATTTTTTGTCTGCCTTTCTGAGGTGAAAACCCGGTAGAAATACCCACAGAGATCCAGTGAAAAATATACTTTTAGATTGTACAAACATATTTACTTGATAACTAGAAGAAAATATTCCGGCTTTTTTGTTCTCTTACATATAGCTTGTACACATTTTTTGTCTGCCTTTCTGAGGTGAAAACCCGGTAGAAATACCCTCAGAGAACCCGTGAAAAATATACATTTAGTTTGTACAAACATATTTCCTTGATAACTAGAAAAAAATATTCCTCCTTTTTTGTTTTCTTAGATATACATTGTACACGATTTTTGTCTGCCTTTCTGAGGTGAAAACCCGGTAGAAATACCCTCAGAGATCCAGGGAAAAATATACTTTTAGTTCGTACAAACATATTTCCTTGATAACTAGAAGAAAATATTCCGGCTTTTTTGTTCTCTTACATATAGCTTGTACACATTTTTTGTCTGCCTTTCTGAGGTGAAAACCCGGTAGAAATACCCTCAGAGAACCCGTGAAAAATATACATATAGTTTGTACAAACATATTTCCTTGATAACTAGAAAAAAATATTCCTCCTTTTTTGTTTTCTTAGATATACCTTGTACACGATTTTTGTCTGCCTTTCTGAGGTGAAAAGCCGGTAGAAATACCCTCAGAGAACCAGTGAAAAATGTACTTTTAGTTTGTACAATCATATTTCCTTGATAACTAGAAAAAAATATTCCTCCTTTTTTGTTTTCTTACATATAGCTTGTACACATTTTTTGTCTGCCTTTCTGAGGTGAAAAGCCGGTAGAAATACCCTCAGAGAACCAGTGAAAAATGTACTTTTAGTTTGTACAAACATATTTCCTTGATAACTAGAAAAAAATATTCCTCCTTTTTTGTTTTCTTAGATATACCTTGTACACATTTTTTGTCTGCTTTTCTGAGGTGAAAACCCGGTAGAAATACCCACAGAGATCCAGTGAAAAATATACTTTTAGATTGTACAAACATATTTCCTTGATAACTAGAAGAAAATATTCCGGCTTTTTTGTTCTCTTACATATAGCTTGTACACATTTTTTGTCTGCCTTTCTGAGGTGAAAACCCGGTAGAAATACCCACAGAGATCCAGTGAAAAATATACTTTTAGATTGTACAAACATATTTCCTTGATAACTAGAAGAAAATATTCCGGCTTTTTTGTTCTCTTACATATAGCTTGTACACATTTTTTGTCTGCCTTTCTGAGGTGAAAACCCGGTAGAAATACCCTCAGAGATCCAGTGTAAAATGTACTTTTAGTTTGTACAGACATATTTCTATGGTAACTAGAAAAAAATATTCCGACTTTTTTGTTCTCTCACATATAGCTTGTACACATTTTTTGTCTGCCTTTCTGAGGTGAAAACCCGGTAAAAATACCCACAGAGATCCAGTGAAAAATATACTTTTAGATTGTACAAACATATTTCCTTGATAACTAGAAGAAAATATTCCGGCTTTTTTGTTCTCTTACATATAGCTTGTACACATTTTTTGTCTGCCTTTCTGAGGTGAAAACCCGGTAGAAATACCCTCAGAGAACCAGTGAAAAATGTACTTTTAGTTTGTACGATCATATTTCCTTGATAACTAGAAGAAAATATTCCTGCTTTTTTTTCTTAGATATAACTTGTACACATTTTTTGTCTGCCTTTCTGAGGTGAAAACCCGGTAGAAATACCCTCAGAGATCCAGTGAAAAATATACTTTTAGATTGTACAAACATATTTCCTTGATAACTAGAAGAAAATATTCCGGCTTTTTTGTTCTCTTACATATAGCTTGTACAAATTTTTTGTCTGCCTTTCTGAGGTGAAAACCCGGTAGAAATACCCACAGAGATCCAGTGAAAAATATACTTTTAGATTGTACAAACATATTTCCTTGATAACTAGAAGAAAATATTCCGGCTTTTTTGTTCTCTTACATATAGCTTGTACAAATTTTTTGTCAGCCTTTCTGAGGTGAAAACCCGGTCGAAATACCCACAGAGATCCAGTGAAAAATATACTTTTAGATTGTACAAACATATTTCCTTGATAACTAGAAGAAAATATTCCGGCTTTTTTGTTCTCTTACATATAGCTTGTACACATTTTTTGTCTGCCTTTCTGAGGTGAAAACCCGGTAGAAATACCCTCAGAGAACCCGTGAAAAATATACATTTAGTTTGTACAAACATATTTCCTTGATAACTAGAAAAAAATATTCCTCCTTTTTTGTTTTCTTAGATATACATTGTACACGATTTTTGTCTGCCTTTCTGAGGTGAAAACCCGGTAGAAATACCCTCAGGGATCCAGGGAAAAATATACATTTAGTTTGTACAAACAAATGTCTATGATAACTAGAAGAAAATATTCCAGCTTTTTTGTTTTCTTAGATATAACTTGTACACAATTTTTGTCTGCCTTTCTGAGGTGAAAACCCGGTAGAAATACCCTCACAGAACCAGTGTAAAATGTACTTTTAGTTTGTACAATCATATTTCTATGGTAACTAGAAAAAAATATTCCGACTTTTTTGTTCTCTTACATATAGCTTGTACACATTTTTTGTCTGCCTTTCTGAGGTGAAAACCCGGTAGAAATACCCTCAGAGATCCAGTGAAAAATGTACTTTTAGTTTGTACAATCATATTTCCTTGATAACTAGAAAAAAATATTCCTCCTTTTTTGTTTTCTTACATATAGCTTGTACACATTTTTTGTCTGCCTTTCTGAGGTGAAAAGCCGGTAGAAATACCCTCAGAGAACTAGTGAAAAATGTACTTTTAGTTTGTACAAACATATTTCCTTGATAACTAGAAAAAAATATTCCTCCTTTTTTGTTTTCTTAGATATACCTTGTACACATTTTTTGTCTGCTTTTCTGAGGTGAAAACCCTGTAGAAATACCCACAGAGATCCAGTGAAAAATATACTTTTAGATTGTACAAACATATTTCCTTGATAACTAGAAGAAAATATTCCGGCTTTTTTGTTCTCTTACATATAGCTTGTACACATTTTTTGTCTGCCTTTCTAAGGTGAAAACCCGGTAGAAATACCCTCAGAGAACCCGTGAAAAATATACATTTAGTTTGTACAAACATATTTCCTTGATAACTAGAAAAAAATATTCCTCCTTTTTTGTTTTCTTAGATATACATTGTACACGATTTTTGTCTGCCTTCCTGAGGTGAAAACCCGGTAGAAATACCCTCAGAGATCCAGTGAAAAATGTACTTTTAGTTTGTACAATCATATTTCCTTGATAACTAGAAAAAAATATTCCTCCTTTTTTGTTTTCTTAGATATACATTGTACACGATTTTTGTCTGCCTTTCTGAGGTGAAAACCCGGTAGAAATACCCTCAGGGATCCAGGGAAAAATATACATTTAGTTTGTACAAACAAATGTCTATGATAACTAGAAGAAAATATTCCAGCTTTTTTGTTCTCTTACATATAGCTTGTACACATTTTTTGTCTGCCTTTCTGAGGTGAAAACCCGGTAGAAATACCCTCAGAGATCCAGTGAAAAATATACTTTTAGATTGTACAAACATATTTCCTTGATAACTAAAAGGAAGAAAATATTCCGGCTTTTTTGTTCTCTTACATATAGCTTGTACACATTTTTTGTCTGCCTTTCTGAGGTGAAAACCCGGTAGAAATACCCACAGAGATCCAGTGAAAAATATACTTTTAGATTGTACAAACATATTTCCTTGATAACTAGAAGAAAATATTCCGGCTTTTTTGTTCTCTTACATATAGCTTGTACAAATTTTTTGTCTGCCTTTCTGAGGTGAAAACCCGGTAGAAATACCCTCAGAGATCCAGGGAAAAATATACTTTTAGTTCGTACAAACATATTTCCTTGATAACTAGAAGAAAATATTCCGGCTTTTTTGTTCTCTTACATATAGCTTGTACACATTTTTTGTCTGCCTTTCTGAGGTGAAAACCCGGTAGAAATACCCTCAGAGAACCTGTGACAAATGTACTTTTAGTTTGTACAATCATATTTCCTTGATAACTAGAAAAAAATATTCCGACTTTTTTGTTTTCTTAGATATACCTTGTACACGATTTTTGTCTGCCTTTCTGAGGTGAAAAGCCGGTAGAAATACCCTCAGAGAACCAGTGAAAAATGTACTTTTAGTTTGTACAATCATATTTCCTTGATAACTAGAAAAAAATATTCCTCCTTTTTTGTTTTCTTAGATATACATTGTACACGATTTTTGTCTGCCTTTCTGAGGTGAAAACCCGGTAGAAATACCCTCACGAATCCAGGGAAAAATATACATTTAGTTTGTACAAACAAATGTCTATGATAACTAGAAGAAAATATTCCAGCTTTTTTGTTTTCTTAGATATAACTTGTACACAATTTTTGTCTGCCTTTCTGAGGTGAAAACCCGGTAGAAATACCCTCACAGAACCAGTGTAAAATGTACTTTTAGTTTGTACAATCATATTTCTATGGTAACTAGAAAAAAATATTCCGACTTTTTTGTTCTCTTACATATAGCTTGTACACATTTTTTGTCTGCCTTTCTGAGGTGAAAACCCGGTAGAAATACCCTCAGAGATCCAGTGAAAAATATACTTTTAGATTGTACAAACATATTTCCTTGATAACAAGAAGAAAATATTCCGGCTTTTTTGTTCTCTTACATATACCCTCACAGAACCAGTGTAAAATGTACTTTTAGTTTGTACAATCATATTTCTATGGTAACTAGAAAAAAATATTCCGACTTTTTTGTTCTCTTACATATAGCTTGTACACATTTTTTGTCTGCCTTTCTGAGGTGAAAACCCGGTAGAAATACCCTCAGAGATCCAGTGAAAAATATACTTTTACATTGTACAAACATATTTCCTTGATAACAAGAAGAAAATAATCCGGCTTTTTTGTTCTCTTACATATAGCTTGTACACAATTTTTGTCTGCCTTTCTGAGGTGAAAACCCGGTAGAAATACCCTCACAGAACCAGTGTAAAATGTACTTTTAGTTTGTACAATCATATTTCTATGGTAACTAGAAAAAAATATTCCGACTTTTTTGTTCTCTTACATATAGCTTGTACACATTTTTTGTCTGCCTTTCTGAGGTGAAAAGCCGGTAGAAATACCCTCAGAGAACCAGTGAAAAATGTACTTTTAGTTTGTACAATCATATTTCCTTGATAACTAGAAAAAAATATTCCTCCTTTTTTGTTTTCTTAGATATACATTGTACACGATTTTTGTCTGCCTTTCTGAGGTGAAAACCCGGTAGAAATACCCTCACGGATCCAGGAAAAAATATACATTTAGTTTGTACAAACAAATGTCTATGATAACTAGAAGTAAATATTCCAGCTTTTTTGTTTTCTTAGATATAACTTGTACACAATTTTTGTCTGCCTTTCTGAGGTGAAAACCCGGTAGAAATACCCTCACAGAACCAGTGTAAAATGTACTTTTAGTTTGTACAATCATATTTCTATGGTAACTAGAAAAAAATATTCCGACTTTTTTGTTTTCTTAGATATACCTTGTACACGATTTTTGTCTGCCTTTCTGAGGTGAAAAGCCGGTAGAAATACCCTCAGAGAACCAGTGAAAAATGTACTTTTAGTTTGTACAATCATATTTCCTTGATAACTAGAAAAAAATATTCCTCCTTTTTTGTTTTCTTAGATATACATTGTACACGATTTTTGTCTGCCTTTCTGAGGTGAAAACCCGGTAGAAATACCCTCACGGATCCAGGGAAAAATATACATTTAGTTTGTACAAACAAATGTCTATGATAACTAGAAGAAAATATTCCAGCTTTTTTGTTTTCTTAGATATAACTTGTACACAATTTTTGTCTGCCTTTCTGAGGTGAAAACCCGGTAGAAATACCCTCACAGAACCAGTGTAAAATGTACTTTTAGTTTGTACAATCATAATTCTATGGTAACTATACTCTGTTCCAGGAGAGATCGATATTTTTCAGGACGAATTTGGGCCCTTTACGCGCAGAAAACTATAAAAGGAGGCGTACATTATTTTCCGTTTCAGCAAATAAGCTTTCTTTTTCAATTTCTTTTAAATTTGAAGAAACATGTGTATTGACAACTAAATTTTTTTTATCCATTTTAGGGTCGTTTAGATTTTATGGCATTTTGGTGCAAAATAAAAAATATTTAAATCCAAAGAAATAATTTTTTAAATATTAAATTTACCATTTGCAGATTTTGACGATTCCAACGATATAAATTTTTACGTCTAAATATTAAAATTTGCGTTTGGAAAAGTTATATAATTTCAAGATTTACATATGTACAAACTCTAATCTTATAGTATTTGCAAAAAATTTTATACCGTTGTAATTGTTTTAACCTGTAAATTGCAAATATAATATTTATACAATTATTTTTTTAAATTCCAACAATTTTTTAATTTTGCAATGAAAAGCCATAAAACCATAAAAGACCCTTCCGACTGCCTTTTGGAGACCAGTCTCGCAGGTCACAAAATTTTTAAATATGTTTGCTTGATTTTAGTTATAGGAAAAGCAACACATGTTACAATCCTTTTCATATCATTGGCTATGTTTTTCAGAAAAAAATCTAGAAAACGCCTTTTTCACTTAAAAATACACCCTTTTACAACAAGATGCGCAGAAAAATATCGATCTCTCCTGGAACAGGGTATAGAAAAAAATATTCCGACTTTTTTGTTCTCTTACATATAGCTTGTACACATTTTTTGTCTGCCTTTCTGAGGTGAAAACCCGGTAGAAATACCCTCAGAGATCCAGTGAAAAATATACTTTTAGATTGTACAAACATATTTCCTTGATAACAAGAAGAAAATATTCCGGCTTTTTTGTTCTCTTACATATACCCTCACAGAACCAGTGTAAAATGTACTTTTAGTTTGTACAATCATATTTCTATGGTAACTAGAAAAAAATATTCCGACTTTTTTGTTCTCTTACATATAGCTTGTACACATTTTTTGTCTGCCTTTCTGAGGTGAAAACCCGGTAGAAATACCCTCAGAGATCCAGTGAAAAATATACTTTTACATTGTACAAACATATTTCCTTGATAACAAGAAGAAAATAATCCGGCTTTTTTGTTCTCTTACATATAGCTTGTACACATTTTTTGTCTGCCTTTCTGAGGTGAAAACCCGGTAGAAATACCCTCAGAGAACCAGTGAAAAATGTACTTTTAGTTTGTACGATCATATTTCCTTGATAACTAGAAGAAAATATTCCTGCTTTTTTTTTTAGATATAACTTGTACACATTTTTTGTCTGCCTTTCTGAGGTGAAAACCCGGTAGAAATACCCTCAGAGATCCAGTGAAAAATATACTTTTAGATTGTACAAACGTATTTCCTTGATAACTAGAAGAAAATATTCCGGCTTTTTTGTTTTCTTACTTATAGATTGTACAAATTTTTTGTCTGCCTTTCTGAGGTGAAAACCCGGTAGAAATACCCTCAGGGATCCAGGAAAAAATATACATTTAGTTTGTACAAACAAATGTCTATGATAACAAGAAGAAAATATTCCAGCTTTTTTGTTTTCTTAGATATAACTTGTACACAATTTTTGTCTGCCTTTCTGAGGTGAAAACCCGGTAGAAATACCCTCACAGAACCAGTGTAAAATGTACTTTTAGTTTGTACGATCATATTTCCTTGATAACTAGAAGAAAATATTCCTGCTTTTTTTTTCTTAGATATAACTTGTACACATTTTTTGTCTGCCTTTCTGAGGTGAAAACCCGGTAGAAATACCCTCAGAGATCCAGTGTAAAATGTACTTTTAGTTTGTACCATCATATTTCTATGGTAACTAGAAAAAAATATTCCGACTTTTTTGTTCTCTTACATATAGCTTGTACACATTTTTTGTCTGCCTTTCTGAGGTGAAAACCCGGTAGAAATACCCTCAGAGATCCAGTGAAAAATATACTTTTACATTGTACAAACATATTTCCTTGATAACAAGAAGAAAATAATCCGGCTTTTTTGTTCTCTTACATATAGCTTGTACACATTTTTTGTCTGCCTTTCTGAGGTGAAAACCCGGTAGAAATACCCTCAGAGAACCAGTGAAAAATGTACTTTTAGTTTGTACGATCATATTTCCTTGATAACTAGAAGAAAATATTCCTGCTTTTTTTTCTTAGATATAACTTGTACACATTTTTTGTCTGCCTTTCTGAGGTGAAAACCCGGTAGAAATACCCTCAGAGATCCAGTGTAAAATGTACTTTTAGTTTGTACAATCATATTTCTATGGTAACTAGAAAAAAATATTCCGACTTTTTTGTTCTCTTACATATAGCTTGTACACATTTTTTGTCTGCCTTTCTGAGGTGAAAACCCGGTAGAAATACCCTCAGAGATCCAGTGAAAAATATACTTTTACATTGTACAAACATATTTCCTTGATAACAAGAAGAAAATAATCCGGCTTTTTTGTTCTCTTACATATAGCTTGTACACATTTTTTGTCTGCCTTTCTGAGGTGAAAACCCGGTAGAAATACCCTCAGAGAACCAGTGAAAAATGTACTTTTAGTTTGTACGATCATATTTCCTTGATAACTAGAAGAAAATATTCCTGCTTTTTTTTCTTAGATATAACTTGTACACATTTTTTGTCTGCCTTTCTGAGGTGAAAACCCGGTAGAAATACCCTCAGAGATCCAGTGAAAAATATACTTTTAGATTGTACAAACATATTTCCTTGATAACTAGAAGAAAATATTCCGGCTTTTTTGTTCTCTTACATATAGCTTGTACAAATTTTTTGTCTGCCTTTCTGAGGTGAAAACCCGGTAGAAATACCCACAGAGATCCAGTGAAAAATATACTTTTAGATTGTACAAACATATTTCCTTGATAACTAGAAGAAAATACTCTGGCTTTTTTGTTCTCTTACATATAGCTTGTACACATTTTTTGTCTGCCTTTCTGAGGTGAAAACCCGGTAGAAATACCCTCAGAGAACCCGTGAAAAATATACATTTAGTTTGTACAAACATATTTCCTTGATAACTAGAAAAAAATATTCCTCCTTTTTTGTTTTCTTAGATATACATTGTACACGATTTTTGTCTGCCTTTCTGAGGTGAAAACCCGGTAGAAATACCCTCAGAGATCCAGGGAAAAGTATACTTTTAGTTCGTACAAACATATTTCCTTGATAACTAGAAGAAAATATTCCGGCTTTTTTGTTCTCTTACATATAGCTTGTACACATTTTTTGTCTGCCTTTCTGAGGTGAAAACCCTGTAGAAATACCCTCACAGAACCAGTGAAAAATGTACTTTTTGTTTGTACAATCATATTTCCTTGATAACTAGAAAAAAATATTCCTCCTTTTTTGTTTTCTTAGATATACCTTGTACACGATTTTTGTCTGCCTTTCTGAGGTGAAAAGCCGGTAGAAATACCCTCAGAGAACCAGTGAAAAATGTACTTTTAGTTTGTACAATCATATTTCCTTGATAACTAGAAAAAAATATTCCTCCTTTTTTGTTTTCTTAGATATACATTGTACACGATTTTTGTCTGCCTTTCTGAGGTGAAAACCCGGTAGAAATACCCTCAGGGATCCAGGGAAAAATATACATTTAGTTTGTACAAACAAATGTCTGATAACTAGAAGAAAATATTCCAGCTTTTTTGTTTTCTTAGATATAACTTGTACACAATTTTTGTCTGCCTTTCTGAGGTGAAAACCCGGTAGAAATACCCTCACAGAACCAGTGTAAAATGTACTTTTAGTTTGTACAATCATATTTCTATGGTAACTAGAAAAAAATATTCCGCCTTTTTTGTTCTCTTACATATAGCTTGTACACATTTTTTGTCTGCCTTTCTGAGGTGAAAACCCGGTAGAAATACCCTCAGAGATCCAGTGAAAAATATACTTTTAGATTGTACAAACATATTTCCTTGATAACAAGAAGAAAATAATCCGGCTTTTTTGTTCTCTTACATATAGCTTGTACAAATTTTTTGTCTGCCTTTCTGAGGTGGAAACCCGGTAGAAATACCCACAGAGATCCAGTGAAAAATATACTTTTAGATTGTACAAACATATTTCCTTGATAACTAGAAGAAAATATTCCGGCTTTTTTGTTCTCTTACATATAGCTTGTACAAATTTTTTGTCTGCCTTTCTGAGGTGAAAACCCGGTAGAAATACCCACAGAGATCCAGTGAAAAATATACTTTTAGATTGTACAAACATATTTCCTTGATAACTAGAAGAAAATATTCCGGCTTTTTTGTTCTCTTACATATAGCTTGTACACATTTTTTGTCTGCCTTTCTGAGGTGAAAACCCGGTAGAAATACCCTCAGAGAACCCGTGAAAAATATACATTTAGTTTGTTCAAACATATTTCCTTGATAACTAGAAAAAAATATTCCTCCTTTTTTGTTTTCTTAGATATACATTGTACACGATTTTTGTCTGCCTTTCTGAGGTGAAAACCCGGTAGAAATACCCTCAGAGATCCAGGGAAAAATATACTTTTAGTTCGTACAAACATATTTCCTTGATAACTAGAAGAAAATATTCCGGCTTTTTTGTTCTCTTACATATAGCTTGTACACATTTTTTGTCTGCCTTTCTGAGGTGAAAACCCCTCAGAAAGCCAAACAAAAATTGTGTAAAAGTTATATCTAAGAAAAAAAAAGCCGGAATAGTTTCTTCTAGTTATCGAGGAAATATGTTTGTACAAGCTAAAAGTACCTTTTTTACTGGTTCTCTGAGGGTATTTCTACCGGGTTTTCACCTCAGAAAGCCAGACAAAAATTGTGTACAAGTTATATCTAAGAAAACAAAAAAGCAGGAATAGTTTCTTCTAGTTATCAGGGAAATATGTTTGTACAAACTAAAAGTACATTTTTCACTGGTTCTCTGAGGGTATTTCTACCGGGTATTCACCTCAGAAAGCCAGACAAAAATTGTGTACAAGTTATATCTAAGAAAACAAAAAAGCAGGAATATTTTTTTCTAGTTATCAAGGAAATATGTTTGTACAAACTAAAAGTACATTTTTCACTGGTTCTCTGAGGGTATTTCTACCGGGTTTTCACCTCAGAAAGCCAGACAAAAATTGTGTACAAGTTATATCTAAGAAAACAAAAAAGCAGGTATATTTTTTTCTAGTTATCAAGGAAATATGTTTGTACAAACTAAAAGTACATTTTTCACAGGTTCTCTGAGGGTATTTCTACCGGGTTTTCACCTCAGAAAGCCAGACAAAAATTGTGTACAACTTATATCTAAGAAAACAAAAAAGCAGGAAAATTTTTTTCTAGTTATCAAGGAAATATGTTTGTACAAACTAAAAGTACATTTTTCACTGGTTCTCTGAGGGTATTTCTACCGGGTTTTCACCTCAGAAAGTTAGACAAAAATTGTGTACAAGTTATATCTAAGAAAACAAAAAAGCAGGAATAGTTTCTTCTAGTTATCAAACAAATATATTTGTACAAACTAAAAGTACATTTTTCCCTGGTTCTCTGAGGGTATATCTAACGGGTTTTCACCTCAGAAAGCCAGACAAAAATTGTGTACAAGCTATATCTAAGAGAACGAGAAGGAAGATATATTTTTTTCCAATTATCAAGGAAATATGTTTGTACAAACTAAAAGTACATTTTTCACTGGTTCTCTGAGGGTATTTCTACCGGGTTTTCACCTCAGAAGGCCAGACAAAAATTGTGTACAAGTTATATCTAAGAAAACAAAAAAGCAAGAATACTTTCTTCTAGTTACCAAGGAAATATGTTTGTACAAACGAAAAGTATATTTTTCACTGGTTCTCTGAGGGTATTTCTACCGGGTTTTCACCTCAGAAAGGCAGACAAAAATTGAGTAAAAGCTATATCTAAGAAAAGAAAAAAGCAGGAATAGTTTCTTCTAGTTATCGAGGAAATATGTTTGTACAAGCTAAAAGTACATTTTTCACTGGTTCTCTGAGGGTATTTCTACCGGGTTTTCACCTCAGAAAGCCAGACAAAAATTGTGTACAAGTTATATCTAAGAAAACAAAAAAGCAAGAATACTTTCTTCTAGTTACCAAGGAAATATGTTTGTACAAACGAAAAGTATATTTTTCACTGGTTCTCTGAGGGTATTTCTACCGGGTTTTCACCTCAGAAAGCCAGACAAAAATTGTGTACAAGTTATATCTAAGAAAACAAAAAAGCAGGAATAGTTTCTTCTAGTTATCAGGGAAATATGTTTGTACAAACTAAAAGTACATTTTTCACTGGTTCTCTGAGGGTATTTCTACCGGGTTTTCACCTCAGAAAGCCAGACAAAAATTGTGTACAAGTTATATCTAAGAAAACAAAAAAGCAGGAATATTTTTTTCTAGTTATCAAGGAAATATGTTTGTACAAACTAAAAGTACATTTTTCACTGGTTCTCTGAGGGTATTTCTACCGGGTTTTCACCTCAGAAAGCCAGACAAAAATTGTGTACAAGTTATATCTAAGAAAACAAAAAAGCAGGTATAATTTTTTCTAGTTATCAAGGAAATATGTTTGTACAAACTAAAAGTACATTTTTCACTGGTTCTCTGAGGGTATTTCTACCGGGTTTTCACCTCAGAAAGCCAGACAAAAATTGTGTACAAGTTATATCTAAGAAAACAAAAAAGCAGGAATATTTTTTTCTAGTTATCAAGGAAATATGTTTGTACAAACTAAAAGTACATTTTTCACTGGTTCTCTGAGGGTATTTCTACCGGGTTTTCACCTCAGAAGGCCAGACAAAAATTGTGTACAAGTTATATCTAAGAAAACAAAAAAGCAAGAATACTTTCTTCTAGTTACCAAGGAAATATGTTTGTACAAACGAAAAGTATATTTTTCACTGGTTCTCTGAGGGAATTTCTACCGGGTTTTCACCTCAGAAAGGCAGACAAAAATTGAGTACAAGCTATATCTAAGAAAACAAAAAAGCAGAAATAGTTTCTTCTAGTTATCGAGGAAATATGTTTGTACAAGCTAAAAGTACATTTTTCACTGATTCTCTGAGGTTATTTCTACCGGGTTTTCACCTCAGAAAGCCAGACAAAAATTGTGTACAAGTTATATCTAAGTAAACAAAAAAGCAAGAATACTTTCTTCTAGTTACCAAGGAAATATGTTTGTACAAACGAAAAGTATATTTTTCACTGGTTCTCTGAGGGTATTTCTACCGGGTTTTCACCTCAGAAAGCCAGACAAAAATTGTGTACAAGTTATATCTAAGAAAACAAAAAAGCAGGAATAGTTTCTTCTAGTTATCAAGGAAATATGTTTGTACAAACTAAAAGTACATTTTTCACTGGTTCTCTGAGGGTATTTCTACCGGGTTTTCACCTCAGAAAGCCAGACAAAAATTGTGTAAAAGTTATATCTAAGAAAAAAAAAGCCGGAATAGTTTCTTCTAGTTATCGAGGAAATATGTTTGTACAAGCTAAAAGTACATTTTTCACTTGTTCTCTGAGGGTATTTCTACCGGGTTTTCACCTCAGAAAGCCAGACAAAAATTGTGTACAAGTTATATCTAAGAAAACAAAAAAGCAGGAATAGTTTCTTCTAGTTATCAAGGAAATATGTTTGTACAAACTAAAAGTACATTTTTCACTGGTTCTCTGAGGGTATTTCTACCGGGTTTTCACCTCAGAAAGCCAGACAAAAATTGTGTACAAGTTATATCTAAGAAAAAAAAAAGCCGGAATAGTTTCTTCTAGTTATCAAGGAAATATGTTTGTACAAACTAAAAGTACATTTTTCACTGGTTCTCTGAGGGTATTTCTACCGGGTTTTCACCTCAGAAAGCCAGACAAAAATTGTGTACAAGTTATATCTAAGAAAACAAAAAAGCAGGAATATTTTTTTCTAGTTATCAAGGAAATATGTTTGTACAAACTAAAAGTACATTTTTCACTGGTTCTCTGAGGGTATTTCTACCGGGTTTTCACCTCAGAAAGGCAGACAAAAATTGTGTACAAGTTATATCTAAGAAAACAAAAAAGCAGGAATAGTTTCTTCTAGTTATCAAGGAAATATGTTTGTACAAACTAAAAGTACATTTTTCACTGGTTCTCTGAGGGTATTTCTACCGGGTTTTCACCTCAGAAAGCCAGACAAAAATTGTGTACAAGTTATATCTAAGAAAACAAAAAAGCAGGAATATTTTTTTCTAGTTATCAAGGAAATATGTTTGTACAAACTAAAAGTACATTTTTCACTGGTTCTCTGAGGGTATTTCTACCGGGTTTTCACCTCAGAAAGCCAGACAAAAATTGTGTACAAGTTATATCTAAGAAAACAAAAAAGCAGGAATATTTTCTTCTAGTTATCAAGGAAATATGTTTGTACAAACTAAAAGTACATTTTTCACTGGTTCTCTGAGGGTATTTCTACCGGGTTTTCACCTCAGAAAGCCAGACAAAAATTGTGTACAAGTTATATCTAAGAAAACAAAAAAGCAGGAATATTTTTTTCTAGTTATCAAGGAAATATGTTTGTACAAACTAAAAGTACATTTTTCACTGGTTCTCTGAGGGTATTTCTACCGGGTTTTCACCTCAGAAAGCCAGACAAAAATTGTGTACAAGTTATATCTAAGAAAACAAAAAAGCAGGAATATTTTTTTCTAGTTATCAAGGAAATATGTTTGTACAAACTAAAAGTACATTTTTCACTGGTTCTCTGAGGGTATTTCTACCGGGTTTTCACCTCAGAAAGCCAGACAAAAATTGTGTACAAGTTATATCTAAGAAAACAAAAAAGCAGGAATATTTTTTTCTAGTTATCAAGGAAATATGTTTGTACAAACTAAAAGTACATTTTTCACTGGTTCTCTGAGGGTATTTCTACCGGGTTTTCACCTCAGAAAGCCAGACAAAAATTGTGTACAAGTTATATCTAAGAAAACAAAAAAGCAGGAATATTTTCTTCTAGTTATCAAGGAAATATGTTTGTACAAACTAAAAGTACATTTTTCACTGGTTCTCTGAGGGTATTTCTACCGGGTTTTCACCTCAGAAAGCCAGACAAAAATTGTGTACAAGTTATATCTAAGAAAACAAAAAAGCAGGAATAGTTTCTTCTAGTTATCAAGGAAATATGTTTGTACAAACTAAAAGTACATTTTTCACTGGTTCTCTGAGGGTATTTCTACCGGGTTTTCACCTCAGAAAGCCAGACAAAAATTGTGTACAAGTTATATCTAAGAAAACAAAAAAGCAGGAATATTTTTTTCTAGTTATCAAGGAAATATGTTTGTACAAACTAAAAGTACATTTTTCACTGGTTCTCTGAGGGTATTTCTACCGGGTTTTCACCTCAGAAAGCCAGACAAAAATTGTGTACAAGTTATATCTAAGAAAACAAAAAAGCAGGAATACTTTCTTCTAGTTATCAAGGAAATATGTTTGTACAAACTAAAAGTACATTTTTCACTGGTTCTCTGAGGGTATTTCTACCGGGTTTTCACCTCAGAAAGCCAGACAAAAATTGTGTACAAGTTATATCTAAGAAAACAAAAAAGCAGGAATATTTTCTTCTAGTTATCAAGGAAATATGTTTGTACAAACTAAAAGTACATTTTTCACTGGTTCTCTGAGGGTATTTCTACCGGGTTTTCACCTCAGAAAGCCAGACAAAAATTGTGTACAAGTTATATCTAAGAAAACAAAAAAGCAGGAATATTTTCTTCTAGTTATCAAGGAAATATGTTTGTACAAACTAAAAGTACATTTTTCACTGGTTCTCTGAGGGTATTTCTACCGGGTTTTCACCTCAGAAAGCCAGACAAAAATTGTGTACAAGTTATATCTAAGAAAACAAAAAAGCAGGAATATTTTCTTCTAGTTATCAAGGAAATATGTTTGTACAAACTAAAAGTACATTTTTCACTGGTTCTCTGAGGGTATTTCTACCGGGTTTTCACCTCAGAAAGCCAGACAAAAATTGTGTACAAGTTATATCTAAGAAAACAAAAAAGCAGGAATATTTTCTTCTAGTTATCAAGGAAATATGTTTGTACAAACTAAAAGTACATTTTTCACTGGTTCTCTGAGGGTATTTCTACCGGGTTTTCACCTCAGAAAGCCAGACAAAAATTGTGTACAAGTTATATCTAAGAAAACAAAAAAGCAGGAATATTTTTTTCTAGTTATCAAGGAAATATGTTTGTACAAACTAAAAGTACATTTTTCACTGGTTCTCTGAGGGTATTTCTACCGGGTTTTCACCTCAGAAAGCCAGACAAAAATTGTGTACAAGTTATATCTAAGAAAACAAAAAAGCAGGAATATTTTCTTCTAGTTATCAAGGAAATATGTTTGTACAAACTAAAAGTACATTTTTCACTGGTTCTCTGAGGGTATTTCTACCGGGTTTTCACCTCAGAAAGCCAGACAAAAATTGTGTACAAGTTATATCTAAGAAAACAAAAAAGCAGGAATATTTTTTTCTAGTTATCAAGGAAATATGTTTGTACAAACTAAAAGTACATTTTTCACTGGTTCTCTGAGGGTATTTCTACCGGGTTTTCACCTCAGAAAGCCAGACAAAAATTGTGTACAAGTTATATCTAAGAAAACAAAAAAGCAGGAATATTTTCTTCTAGTTATCAAGGAAATATGTTTGTACAAACTAAAAGTACATTTTTCACTGGTTCTCTGAGGGTATTTCTACCGGGTTTTCACCTCAGAAAGCCAGACAAAAATTGTGTACAAGTTATATCTAAGAAAACAAAAAAGCAGGAATATTTTTTTCTAGTTATCAAGGAAATATGTTTGTACAAACTAAAAGTACATTTTTCACTGGTTCTCTGAGGGTATTTCTACCGGGTTTTCACCTCAGAAAGCCAGACAAAAATTGTGTACAAGTTATATCTAAGAAAACAAAAAAGCAGGAATATTTTTTTCTAGTTATCAAGGAAATATGTTTGTACAAACTAAAAGTACATTTTTCACTGGTTCTCTGAGGGTATTTCTACCGGGTTTTCACCTCAGAAAGCCAGACAAAAATTGTGTACAAGTTATATCTAAGAAAACAAAAAAGCAGGAATATTTTCTTCTAGTTATCAAGGAAATATGTTTGTACAAACTAAAAGTACATTTTTCACTGGTTCTCTGAGGGTATTTCTACCGGGTTTTCACCTCAGAAAGCCAGACAAAAATTGTGTACAAGTTATATCTAAGAAAACAAAAAAGCAGGAATATTTTCTTCTAGTTATCAAGGAAATATGTTTGTACAAACTAAAAGTACATTTTTCACTGGTTCTCTGAGGGTATTTCTACCGGGTTTTCACCTCAGAAAGCCAGACAAAAATTGTGTACAAGTTATATCTAAGAAAACAAAAAAGCCGGAATATTTTCTTCTAGTTATCATGGAAATATGTTTGTACAAACTAAAAGTACATTTTTCACTGGTTCTCTGAGGGTATTTCTACCGGGTTTTCACCTCAGAAAGCCAGACAAAAATTGTGTACAAGTTATATCTAAGAAAACAAAAAAGCAGGAATAGTTTCTTCTAGTTATCAAGGAAATATGTTTGTACAAACTAAAAGTACATTTTTCACTGGTTCTCTGAGGGTATTTCTACCGGGTTTTCACCTCAGAAAGCCAGACAAAAATTGTGTACAAGTTATATCTAAGAAAACAAAAAAGCAGGAATAGTTTCTTCTAGTTATCAAGGAAATATGTTTGTACAAACTAAAAGTACATTTTTCACTGGTTCTCTGAGGGTATTTCTACCGGGTTTTCACCTCAGAAAGCCAGACAAAAATTGTGTACAAGTTATATCTAAGAAAACAAAAAAGCAGGAATATTTTCTTCTAGTTATCAAGGAAATATGTTTGTACAAACTAAAAGTACATTTTTCACTGGTTCTCTGAGGGTATTTCTACCGGGTTTTCACCTCAGAAAGCCAGACAAAAATTGTGTACAAGTTATATCTAAGAAAACAAAAAAGCAGGAATATTTTCTTCTAGTTATCAAGGAAATATGTTTGTACAAACTAAAAGTACATTTTTCACTGGTTCTCTGAGGGTATTTCTACCGGGTTTTCACCTCAGAAAGCCAGACAAAAATTGTGTACAAGTTATATCTAAGAAAACAAAAAAGCAGGAATATTTTCTTCTAGTTATCAAGGAAATATGTTTGTACAAACTAAAAGTACATTTTTCACTGGTTCTCTGAGGGTATTTCTACCGGGTTTTCACCTCAGAAAGCCAGACAAAAATTGTGTACAAGTTATATCTAAGAAAACAAAAAAGCAGGAATATTTTCTTCTAGTTATCAAGGAAATATGTTTGTACAAACTAAAAGTACATTTTTCACTGGTTCTCTGAGGGTATTTCTACCGGGTTTTCACCTCAGAAAGCCAGACAAAAATTGTGTACAAGTTATATCTAAGAAAACAAAAAAGCAGGAATATTTTCTTCTAGTTATCAAGGAAATATGTTTGTACAAACTAAAAGTACATTTTTCACTGGTTCTCTGAGGGTATTTCTACCGGGTTTTCACCTCAGAAAGCCAGACAAAAATTGTGTACAAGTTATATCTAAGAAAACAAAAAAGCAGGAATATTTTTTTCTAGTTATCAAGGAAATATGTTTGTACAAACTAAAAGTACATTTTTCACTGGTTCTCTGAGGGTATTTCTACCGGGTTTTCACCTCAGAAAGCCAGACAAAAATTGTGTACAAGTTATATCTAAGAAAACAAAAAAGCAGGAATATTTTCTTCTAGTTATCAAGGAAATATGTTTGTACAAACTAAAAGTACATTTTTCACTGGTTCTCTGAGGGTATTTCTACCGGGTTTTCACCTCAGAAAGCCAGACAAAAATTGTGTACAAGTTATATCTAAGAAAACAAAAAAGCCGGAATATTTTCTTCTAGTTATCAAGGAAATATGTTTGTACAAACTAAAAGTACATTTTTCACTGGTTCTCTGAGGGTATTTCTACCGGGTTTTCACCTCAGAAAGCCAGACAAAAATTGTGTACAAGTTATATCTAAGAAAACAAAAAAGCAGGAATATTTTCTTCTAGTTATCAAGGAAATATGTTTGTACAAACTAAAAGTACATTTTTCACTGGTTCTCTGAGGGTATTTCTACCGGGTTTTCACCTCAGAAAGCCAGACAAAAATTGTGTACAAGTTATATCTAAGAAAACAAAAAAGCAGGAATATTTTCTTCTAGTTATCAAGGAAATATGTTTGTACAAACTAAAAGTACATTTTTCACTGGTTCTCTGAGGGTATTTCTACCGGGTTTTCACCTCAGAAAGCCAGACAAAAATTGTGTACAAGTTATATCTAAGAAAACAAAAAAGCAGGAATATTTTTTTCTAGTTATCAAGGAAATATGTTTGTACAAACTAAAAGTACATTTTTCACTGGTTCTCTGAGGGTATTTCTACCGGGTTTTCACCTCAGAAAGCCAGACAAAAATTGTGTACAAGTTATATCTAAGAAAACAAAAAAGCAGGAATATTTTCTTCTAGTTATCAAGGAAATATGTTTGTACAAACTAAAAGTACATTTTTCACTGGTTCTCTGAGGGTATTTCTACCGGGTTTTCACCTCAGAAAGCCAGACAAAAATTGTGTACAAGTTATATCTAAGAAAACAAAAAAGCAGGAATATTTTTTTCTAGTTATCAAGGAAATATGTTTGTACAAACTAAAAGTACATTTTTCACTGGTTCTCTGAGGGTATTTCTACCGGGTTTTCACCTCAGAAAGCCAGACAAAAATTGTGTACAAGTTATATCTAAGAAAACAAAAAAGCAGGAATATTTTTTTCTAGTTATCAAGGAAATATGTTTGTACAAACTAAAAGTACATTTTTCACTGGTTCTCTGAGGGTATTTCTACCGGGTTTTCACCTCAGAAAGCCAGACAAAAATTGTGTACAAGTTATATCTAAGAAAACAAAAAAGCAGGAATATTTTTTTCTAGTTATCAAGGAAATATGTTTGTACAAACTAAAAGTACATTTTTCACTGGTTCTCTGAGGGTATTTCTACCGGGTTTTCACCTCAGAAAGCCAGACAAAAATTGTGTACAAGTTATATCTAAGAAAACAAAAAAGCAGGAATATTTTTTTCTAGTTATCAAGGAAATATGTTTGTACAAACTAAAAGTACATTTTTCACTGGTTCTCTGAGGGTATTTCTACCGGGTTTTCACCTCAGAAAGCCAGACAAAAATTGTGTACAAGTTATATCTAAGAAAACAAAAAAGCAGGAATATTTTCTTCTAGTTATCAAGGAAATATGTTTGTACAAACTAAAAGTACATTTTTCACTGGTTCTCTGAGGGTATTTCTACCGGGTTTTCACCTCAGAAAGCCAGACAAAAATTGTGTACAAGTTATATCTAAGAAAACAAAAAAGCAGGAATATTTTTTTCTAGTTATCAAGGAAATATGTTTGTACAAACTAAAAGTACATTTTTCACTGGTTCTCTGAGGGTATTTCTACCGGGTTTTCACCTCAGAAAGCCAGACAAAAATTGTGTACAAGTTATATCTAAGAAAAAAAAAAGCAGGAATATTTTCTTCTAGTTATCAAGGAAATATGTTTGTACAAACTAAAAGTACATTTTTCACTGGTTCTCTGAGGGTATTTCTACCGGGTTTTCACCTCAGAAAGCCAGACAAAAATTGTGTACAAGTTATATCTAAGAAAACAAAAAAGCAGGAATATTTTCTTCTAGTTATCAAAGAAATATGTTTGTACAAACTAAAAGTACATTTTTCACTGGTTCTCTGAGGGTATTTCTACCGGGTTTTCACCTCAGAAAGCCAGACAAAAATTGTGTACAAGTTATATCTAAGAAAACAAAAAAGCAGGAATATTTTCTTCTAGTTATCAAGGAAATATGTTTGTACAAACTAAAAGTACATTTTTCACTGGTTCTCTGAGGGTATTTCTACCGGGTTTTCACCTCAGAAAGCCAGACAAAAATTGTGTACAAGTTATATCTAAGAAAACAAAAAAGCAGGAATATTTTTTTCTAGTTATCAAGGAAATATGTTTGTACAAACTAAAAGTACATTTTTCACTGGTTCTCTGAGGGTATTTCTACCGGGTTTTCACCTCAGAAAGCCAGACAAAAATTGTGTACAAGTTATATCTAAGAAAACAAAAAAGCAGGAATATTTTTTTCTAGTTATCAAGGAAATATGTTTGTACAAACTAAAAGTACATTTTTCACTGGTTCTCTGAGGGTATTTCTACCGGGTTTTCACCTCAGAAAGCCAGACAAAAATTGTGTACAAGTTATATCTAAGAAAACAAAAAAGCAGGAATATTTTCTTCTAGTTATCAAGGAAATATGTTTGTACAAACTAAAAGTACATTTTTCACTGGTTCTCTGAGGGTATTTCTACCGGGTTTTCACCTCAGAAAGCCAGACAAAAATTGTGTACAAGTTATATCTAAGAAAACAAAAAAGCAGGAATATTTTCTTCTAGTTATCAAGGAAATATGTTTGTACAAACTAAAAGTACATTTTTCACTGGTTCTCTGAGGGTATTTCTACCGGGTTTTCACCTCAGAAAGCCAGACAAAAATTGTGTACAAGTTATATCTAAGAAAACAAAAAAGCAGGAATATTTTCTTCTAGTTATCAAGGAAATATGTTTGTACAAACTAAAAGTACATTTTTCACTGGTTCTCTGAGGGTATTTCTACCGGGTTTTCACCTCAGAAAGCCAGACAAAAATTGTGTACAAGTTATATCTAAGAAAACAAAAAAGCAGGAATATTTTTTTCTAGTTATCAAGGAAATATGTTTGTACAAACTAAAAGTACATTTTTCACTGGTTCTCTGAGGGTATTTCTACCGGGTTTTCACCTCAGAAAGCCAGACAAAAATTGTGTACAAGTTATATCTAAGAAAACAAAAAAGCAGGAATATTTTTTTCTAGTTATCAAGGAAATATGTTTGTACAAACTAAAAGTACATTTTTCACTGGTTCTCTGAGGGTATTTCTACCGGGTTTTCACCTCAGAAAGCCAGACAAAAATTGTGTACAAGTTATATCTAAGAAAACAAAAAAGCAGGAATATTTTCTTCTAGTTATCAAGGAAATATGTTTGTACAAACTAAAAGTACATTTTTCACTGGTTCTCTGAGGGTATTTCTACCGGGTTTTCACCTCAGAAAGCCAGACAAAAATTGTGTACAAGTTATATCTAAGAAAACAAAAAAGCAGGAATATTTTCTTCTAGTTATCAAGGAAATATGTTTGTACAAACTAAAAGTACATTTTTCACTGGTTCTCTGAGGGTATTTCTACCGGGTTTTCACCTCAGAAAGCCAGACAAAAATTGTGTACAAGTTATATCTAAGAAAACAAAAAAGCAGGAATATTTTCTTCTAGTTATCAAGGAAATATGTTTGTACAAACTAAAAGTACATTTTTCACTGGTTCTCTGAGGGTATTTCTACCGGGTTTTCACCTCAGAAAGCCAGACAAAAATTGTGTACAAGTTATATCTAAGAAAACAAAAAAGCAGGAATATTTTCTTCTAGTTATCAAAGAAATATGTTTGTACAAACTAAAAGTACATTTTTCACTGGTTCTCTGAGGGTATTTCTACCGGGTTTTCACCTCAGAAAGCCAGACAAAAATTGTGTACAAGTTATATCTAAGAAAACAAAAAAGCAGGAATATTTTCTTCTAGTTATCAAGGAAATATGTTTGTACAAACTAAAAGTACATTTTTCACTGGTTCTCTGAGGGTATTTCTACCGGGTTTTCACCTCAGAAAGCCAGACAAAAATTGTGTACAAGTTATATCTAAGAAAACAAAAAAGCAGGAATATTTTCTTCTAGTTATCAAGGAAATATGTTTGTACAAACTAAAAGTACATTTTTCACTGGTTCTCTGAGGGTATTTCTACCGGGTTTTCACCTCAGAAAGCCAGACAAAAATTGTGTACAAGTTATATCTAAGAAAACAAAAAAGCCGGAATATTTTCTTCTAGTTATCAAGGAAATATGTTTGTACAAACTAAAAGTACATTTTTCACTGGTTCTCTGAGGGTATTTCTACCGGGTTTTCACCTCAGAAAGCCAGACAAAAATTGTGTACAAGTTATATCTAAGAAAACAAAAAAGCAGGAATATTTTCTTCTAGTTATCAAGGAAATATGTTTGTACAAACTAAAAGTACATTTTTCACTGGTTCTCTGAGGGTATTTCTACCGGGTTTTCACCTCAGAAAGCCAGACAAAAATTGTGTACAAGTTATATCTAAGAAAACAAAAAAGCAGGAATATTTTTTTCTAGTTATCAAGGAAATATGTTTGTACAAACTAAAAGTACATTTTTCACTGGTTCTCTGAGGGTATTTCTACCGGGTTTTCACCTCAGAAAGCCAGACAAAAATTGTGTACAAGTTATATCTAAGAAAACAAAAAAGCAGGAATATTTTTTTCTAGTTATCAAGGAAATATGTTTGTACAAACTAAAAGTACATTTTTCACTGGTTCTCTGAGGGTATTTCTACCGGGTTTTCACCTCAGAAAGCCAGACAAAAATTGTGTACAAGTTATATCTAAGAAAACAAAAAAGCAGGAATATTTTTTTCTAGTTATCAAGGAAATATGTTTGTACAAACTAAAAGTACATTTTTCACTGGTTCTCTGAGGGTATTTCTACCGGGTTTTCACCTCAGAAAGCCAGACAAAAATTGTGTACAAGTTATATCTAAGAAAACAAAAAAGCAGGAATATTTTTTTCTAGTTATCAAGGAAATATGTTTGTACAAACTAAAAGTACATTTTTCACTGGTTCTCTGAGGGTATTTCTACCGGGTTTTCACCTCAGAAAGCCAGACAAAAATTGTGTACAAGTTATATCTAAGAAAACAAAAAAGCCGGAATATTTTCTTCTAGTTATCAAGGAAATATGTTTGTACAAACTAAAAGTACATTTTTCACTGGTTCTCTGAGGGTATTTCTACCGGGTTTTCACCTCAGAAAGCCAGACAAAAATTGTGTACAAGTTATATCTAAGAAAACAAAAAAGCAGGAATATTTTTTTCTAGTTATCAAGGAAATATGTTTGTACAAACTAAAAGTACATTTTTCACTGGTTCTCTGAGGGTATTTCTACCGGGTTTTCACCTCAGAAAGCCAGACAAAAATTGTGTACAAGTTATATCTAAGAAAACAAAAAAGCAGGAATATTTTCTTCTAGTTATCAAGGAAATATGTTTGTACAAACTAAAAGTACATTTTTCACTGGTTCTCTGAGGGTATTTCTACCGGGTTTTCACCTCAGAAAGCCAGACAAAAATTGTGTACAAGTTATATCTAAGAAAACAAAAAAGCAGGAATATTTTCTTCTAGTTATCAAGGAAATATGTTTGTACAAACTAAAAGTACATTTTTCACTGGTTCTCTGAGGGTATTTCTACCGGGTTTTCACCTCAGAAAGCCAGACAAAAATTGTGTACAAGTTATATCTAAGAAAACAAAAAAGCAGGAATATTTTCTTCTAGTTATCAAGGAAATATGTTTGTACAAACTAAAAGTACATTTTTCACTGGTTCTCTGAGGGTATTTCTACCGGGTTTTCACCTCAGAAAGCCAGACAAAAATTGTGTACAAGTTATATCTAAGAAAACAAAAAAGCAGGAATATTTTCTTCTAGTTATCAAGGAAATATGTTTGTACAAACTAAAAGTACATTTTTCACTGGTTCTCTGAGGGTATTTCTACCGGGTTTTCACCTCAGAAAGCCAGACAAAAATTGTGTACAAGTTATATCTAAGAAAACAAAAAAGCAGGAATATTTTCTTCTAGTTATCAAGGAAATATGTTTGTACAAACTAAAAGTACATTTTTCACTGGTTCTCTGAGGGTATTTCTACCGGGTTTTCACCTCAGAAAGCCAGACAAAAATTGTGTACAAGTTATATCTAAGAAAACAAAAAAGCAGGAATATTTTCTTCTAGTTATCAAGGAAATATGTTTGTACAAACTAAAAGTACATTTTTCACTGGTTCTCTGAGGGTATTTCTACCGGGTTTTCACCTCAGAAAGCCAGACAAAAATTGTGTACAAGTTATATCTAAGAAAACAAAAAAGCAGGAATATTTTTTTCTAGTTATCAAGGAAATATGTTTGTACAAACTAAAAGTACATTTTTCACTGGTTCTCTGAGGGTATTTCTACCGGGTTTTCACCTCAGAAAGCCAGACAAAAATTGTGTACAAGTTATATCTAAGAAAACAAAAAAGCAGGAATATTTTTTTCTAGTTATCAAGGAAATATGTTTGTACAAACTAAAAGTACATTTTTCACTGGTTCTCTGAGGGTATTTCTACCGGGTTTTCACCTCAGAAAGCCAGACAAAAATTGTGTACAAGTTATATCTAAGAAAACAAAAAAGCAGGAATATTTTCTTCTAGTTATCAAGGAAATATGTTTGTACAAACTAAAAGTACATTTTTCACTGGTTCTCTGAGGGTATTTCTACCGGGTTTTCACCTCAGAAAGCCAGACAAAAATTGTGTACAAGTTATATCTAAGAAAAAAAAAAGCAGGAATATTTTCTTCTAGTTATCAAGGAAATATGTTTGTACAAACTAAAAGTACATTTTTCACTGGTTCTCTGAGGGTATTTCTACCGGGTTTTCACCTCAGAAAGCCAGACAAAAATTGTGTACAAGTTATATCTAAGAAAACAAAAAAGCAGGAATATTTTCTTCTAGTTATCAAGGAAATATGTTTGTACAAACTAAAAGTACATTTTTCACTGGTTCTCTGAGGGTATTTCTACCGGGTTTTCACCTCAGAAAGCCAGACAAAAATTGTGTACAAGTTATATCTAAGAAAACAAAAAAGCAGGAATATTTTTTTCTAGTTATCAAGGAAATATGTTTGTACAAACTAAAAGTACATTTTTCACTGGTTCTCTGAGGGTATTTCTACCGGGTTTTCACCTCAGAAAGCCAGACAAAAATTGTGTACAAGTTATATCTAAGAAAACAAAAAAGCAGGAATATTTTCTTCTAGTTATCAAGGAAATATGTTTGTACAAACTAAAAGTACATTTTTCACTGGTTCTCTGAGGGTATTTCTACCGGGTTTTCACCTCAGAAAGCCAGACAAAAATTGTGTACAAGTTATATCTAAGAAAACAAAAAAGCAGGAATATTTTCTTCTAGTTATCAAGGAAATATGTTTGTACAAACTAAAAGTACATTTTTCACTGGTTCTCTGAGGGTATTTCTACCGGGTTTTCACCTCAGAAAGCCAGACAAAAATTGTGTACAAGTTATATCTAAGAAAACAAAAAAGCAGGAATATTTTCTTCTAGTTATCAAGGAAATATGTTTGTACAAACTAAAAGTACATTTTTCACTGGTTCTCTGAGGGTATTTCTACCGGGTTTTCACCTCAGAAAGCCAGACAAAAATTGTGTACAAGTTATATCTAAGAAAACAAAAAAGCAGGAATATTTTCTTCTAGTTATCAAGGAAATATGTTTGTACAAACTAAAAGTACATTTTTCACTGGTTCTCTGAGGGTATTTCTACCGGGTTTTCACCTCAGAAAGCCAGACAAAAATTGTGTACAAGTTATATCTAAGAAAACAAAAAAGCAGGAATATTTTCTTCTAGTTATCAAGGAAATATGTTTGTACAAACTAAAAGTACATTTTTCACTGGTTCTCTGAGGGTATTTCTACCGGGTTTTCACCTCAGAAAGCCAGACAAAAATTGTGTACAAGTTATATCTAAGAAAACAAAAAAGCAGGAATATTTTTTTCTAGTTATCAAGGAAATATGTTTGTACAAACTAAAAGTACATTTTTCACTGGTTCTCTGAGGGTATTTCTACCGGGTTTTCACCTCAGAAAGCCAGACAAAAATTGTGTACAAGTTATATCTAAGAAAACAAAAAAGCAGGAATATTTTCTTCTAGTTATCAAGGAAATATGTTTGTACAAACTAAAAGTACATTTTTCACTGGTTCTCTGAGGGTATTTCTACCGGGTTTTCACCTCAGAAAGCCAGACAAAAATTGTGTACAAGTTATATCTAAGAAAACAAAAAAGCAGGAATATTTTCTTCTAGTTATCAAGGAAATATGTTTGTACAAACTAAAAGTACATTTTTCACTGGTTCTCTGAGGGTATTTCTACCGGGTTTTCACCTCAGAAAGCCAGACAAAAATTGTGTACAAGTTATATCTAAGAAAACAAAAAAGCAGGAATATTTTCTTCTAGTTATCAAGGAAATATGTTTGTACAAACTAAAAGTACATTTTTCACTGGTTCTCTGAGGGTATTTCTACCGGGTTTTCACCTCAGAAAGCCAGACAAAAATTGTGTACAAGTTATATCTAAGAAAACAAAAAAGCAGGAATATTTTTTTCTAGTTATCAAGGAAATATGTTTGTACAAACTAAAAGTACATTTTTCACTGGTTCTCTGAGGGTATTTCTACCGGGTTTTCACCTCAGAAAGCCAGACAAAAATTGTGTACAAGTTATATCTAAGAAAACAAAAAAGCAGGAATATTTTTTTCTAGTTATCAAGGAAATATGTTTGTACAAACTAAAAGTACATTTTTCACTGGTTCTCTGAGGGTATTTCTACCGGGTTTTCACCTCAGAAAGCCAGACAAAAATTGTGTACAAGTTATATCTAAGAAAACAAAAAAGCAGGAATATTTTCTTCTAGTTATCAAGGAAATATGTTTGTACAAACTAAAAGTACATTTTTCACTGGTTCTCTGAGGGTATTTCTACCGGGTTTTCACCTCAGAAAGCCAGACAAAAATTGTGTACAAGTTATATCTAAGAAAACAAAAAAGCAGGAATATTTTTTTCTAGTTATCAAGGAAATATGTTTGTACAAACTAAAAGTACATTTTTCACTGGTTCTCTGAGGGTATTTCTACCGGGTTTTCACCTCAGAAAGCCAGACAAAAATTGTGTACAAGTTATATCTAAGAAAACAAAAAAGCAGGAATATTTTCTTCTAGTTATCAAGGAAATATGTTTGTACAAACTAAAAGTACATTTTTCACTGGTTCTCTGAGGGTATTTCTACCGGGTTTTCACCTCAGAAAGCCAGACAAAAATTGTGTACAAGTTATATCTAAGAAAACAAAAAAGCAGGAATATTTTTTTCTAGTTATCAAGGAAATATGTTTGTACAAACTAAAAGTACATTTTTCACTGGTTCTCTGAGGGTATTTCTACCGGGTTTTCACCTCAGAAAGCCAGACAAAAATTGTGTACAAGTTATATCTAAGAAAACAAAAAAGCAGGAATATTTTTTTCTAGTTATCAAGGAAATATGTTTGTACAAACTAAAAGTACATTTTTCACTGGTTCTCTGAGGGTATTTCTACCGGGTTTTCACCTCAGAAAGCCAGACAAAAATTGTGTACAAGTTATATCTAAGAAAACAAAAAAGCAGGAATATTTTCTTCTAGTTATCAAGGAAATATGTTTGTACAAACTAAAAGTACATTTTTCACTGGTTCTCTGAGGGTATTTCTACCGGGTTTTCACCTCAGAAAGCCAGACAAAAATTGTGTACAAGTTATATCTAAGAAAACAAAAAAGCAGGAATATTTTCTTCTAGTTATCAAGGAAATATGTTTGTACAAACTAAAAGTACATTTTTCACTGGTTCTCTGAGGGTATTTCTACCGGGTTTTCACCTCAGAAAGCCAGACAAAAATTGTGTACAAGTTATATCTAAGAAAACAAAAAAGCAGGAATAGTTTCTTCTAGTTATCAAGGAAATATGTTTGTACAAACTAAAAGTACATTTTTCACTGGTTCTCTGAGGGTATTTCTACCGGGTTTTCACCTCAGAAAGCCAGACAAAAATTGTGTACAAGTTATATCTAAGAAAACAAAAAAGCAGGAATATTTTCTTCTAGTTATCAAGGAAATATGTTTGTACAAACTAAAAGTACATTTTTCACTGGTTCTCTGAGGGTATTTCTACCGGGTTTTCACCTCAGAAAGCCAGACAAAAATTGTGTACAAGTTATATCTAAGAAAACAAAAAAGCAGGAATATTTTTTTCTAGTTATCAAGGAAATATGTTTGTACAAACTAAAAGTACATTTTTCACTGGTTCTCTGAGGGTATTTCTACCGGGTTTTCACCTCAGAAAGCCAGACAAAAATTGTGTACAAGTTATATCTAAGAAAACAAAAAAGCAGGAATATTTTTTTCTAGTTATCAAGGAAATATGTTTGTACAAACTAAAAGTACATTTTTCACTGGTTCTCTGAGGGTATTTCTACCGGGTTTTCACCTCAGAAAGCCAGACAAAAATTGTGTACAAGTTATATCTAAGAAAACAAAAAAGCAGGAATATTTTTTTCTAGTTATCAAGGAAATATGTTTGTACAAACTAAAAGTACATTTTTCACTGGTTCTCTGAGGGTATTTCTACCGGGTTTTCACCTCAGAAAGCCAGACAAAAATTGTGTACAAGTTATATCTAAGAAAACAAAAAAGCAGGAATATTTTTTTCTAGTTATCAAGGAAATATGTTTGTACAAACTAAAAGTACATTTTTCACTGGTTCTCTGAGGGTATTTCTACCGGGTTTTCACCTCAGAAAGCCAGACAAAAATTGTGTACAAGTTATATCTAAGAAAACAAAAAAGCAGGAATATTTTTTTCTAGTTATCAAGGAAATATGTTTGTACAAACTAAAAGTACATTTTTCACTGGTTCTCTGAGGGTATTTCTACCGGGTTTTCACCTCAGAAAGCCAGACAAAAATTGTGTACAAGTTATATCTAAGAAAACAAAAAAGCAGGAATATTTTCTTCTAGTTATCAAGGAAATATGTTTGTACAAACTAAAAGTACATTTTTCACTGGTTCTCTGAGGGTATTTCTACCGGGTTTTCACCTCAGAAAGCCAGACAAAAATTGTGTACAAGTTATATCTAAGAAAACAAAAAAGCAGGAATATTTTTTTCTAGTTATCAAGGAAATATGTTTGTACAAACTAAAAGTACATTTTTCACTGGTTCTCTGAGGGTATTTCTACCGGGTTTTCACCTCAGAAAGCCAGACAAAAATTGTGTACAAGTTATATCTAAGAAAACAAAAAAGCAGGAATATTTTCTTCTAGTTATCAAGGAAATATGTTTGTACAAACTAAAAGTACATTTTTCACTGGTTCTCTGAGGGTATTTCTACCGGGTTTTCACCTCAGAAAGCCAGACAAAAATTGTGTACAAGTTATATCTAAGAAAACAAAAAAGCAGGAATATTTTCTTCTAGTTATCAAGGAAATATGTTTGTACAAACTAAAAGTACATTTTTCACTGGTTCTCTGAGGGTATTTCTACCGGGTTTTCACCTCAGAAAGCCAGACAAAAATTGTGTACAAGTTATATCTAAGAAAACAAAAAAGCAGGAATATTTTCTTCTAGTTATCAAGGAAATATGTTTGTACAAACTAAAAGTACATTTTTCACTGGTTCTCTGAGGGTATTTCTACCGGGTTTTCACCTCAGAAAGCCAGACAAAAATTGTGTACAAGTTATATCTAAGAAAACAAAAAAGCAGGAATATTTTCTTCTAGTTATCAAGGAAATATGTTTGTACAAACTAAAAGTACATTTTTCACTGGTTCTCTGAGGGTATTTCTACCGGGTTTTCACCTCAGAAAGCCAGACAAAAATTGTGTACAAGTTATATCTAAGAAAACAAAAAAGCAGGAATATTTTTTTCTAGTTATCAAGGAAATATGTTTGTACAAACTAAAAGTACATTTTTCACTGGTTCTCTGAGGGTATTTCTACCGGGTTTTCACCTCAGAAAGCCAGACAAAAATTGTGTACAAGTTATATCTAAGAAAACAAAAAAGCA